>NC_045143.1:21327234-21393130 GCF_008831285.2 Nymphaea colorata
TAGGTAATGTGTGCAGCCTGGTCATTTCTTCTTGTTTGTGCATGCAATGCTTGGCACGCAAATAACTAAGAAGCCTCTCAATCATCCTTGTGCGTCTGATTAAATTTACACTTTCTAAAGTTGAGTTACCTTTTTTTGCATATAAATCAGCAAATGATTGTGATTTCTGTTCAAGTCATCCAAACTTCACGGATAGACATAGCTTTCTACCAGACATAGCACTATTGTTTTGAGTAATATCCCATTTAATATAAGGCAACTGGTCTTATGTTATTAGAGGTCATACTGGAATATAGTATTATGATCAGAATAGGTTCATAGCCCTATAAGCATGTTATTTGTTCATAACTGTACATTAGTTTGTGATTCAAGTCATTCAATTGATCCCTTATAGTTAACCTAATGTGTTTCACTGTTTATTACTTCTATAAAGAACGATTTAAATAATTGAAATCACCAGTTCATATAGTTAAAAATGGAATCTATGCATTAGTTTCATCCCTAGTACTTAATCGAAAGAATTCAACTTGTCGTTACATCTATAGTACGTGATATAAGCGATTGAAATCAGTTGTTCGTATAAACGAGTGGGATTTAAGTGATTCATTTGATCACACATATTTAATTGAATGTTTTTAACTTGTTAGTACATCCATTTTGAATGATTTATTTGATCGAAATCACAAGTTTGTATGAGAATGAATAAGATTCAAGTCATTAATTTGCTCCCCTATATTTAATCTAATGTGTTTCACTTGTTATTACATGTGTAATGAACGATTTAAAGATTGAAATCACAAGTTCATATGGATACAAGTGGGATCTATGCTTTTGTTTGACCCTTTTACTTAATTCAATGAAACAAAAAGTTCTACTTATTGGACTAACTACAAGCATCAAACTAATGTATACATAGATTTGTGTCCATATGAATTGGTGATTTCAATCATTTAAATCATTACTTATACATGTAATAACAAGTGAAACACATTAGATTAACTATAAAAGAGCAAATGAACCACTTGAATTTCATTCATTTTCATGCAAACTTGTGATTTAAATCCACTAAATCATTCAACGTGGATGTAGCAACAAGTTTATCACATTCAATGAAATATGCTGTGCTCAGATGAATCGCTTAAATCCCACTCGTATTGATACAAACTTGTGATTTCAATTCATTAGATCCTTACTATTGATGTAACTACAAGTTCAACTCATTGGATTGACTACAAGAGATCTGCATCGCTTAGCTACACATTGCATCACCAACTTATGCATCCCTTCACCTTGTTGTACTTCACAACGAATCAACAGTTTCACCATTTAGGTACTTCTCAACGACCTCCTCTTGGGGATCTAGAACAAAAGAACTATCAAGGACAGAAGATGAAGACGACTGCAGCCATCATTGATTGTATCAGTTTGCTGTGTTCTCCCTTGAACAAAACCAGCTTGATTTTGCGATTGAGATTGCAAAGACGTTGATGAGAATGTGGTGCATGCTCCCCTTAGTCTGCCTAGATGCATTTTATCCATTCTGCAAAGAAATCTGAATGAGAACTAAACCACCAGAATCATTATCGCCCATACCTGTATGAAAGCTACTTCACTGCATCTACTCTACTCCATTTGATACTGTAAATATAAACAGTATCAAATGTTTAATCAACATCTCGCACAATTCATAAATACTCGAACCGTACTCATTGGATATATATGAGAATTTCACTATAAAGTATACAACAGTAGATAAACCACGTACATATTCCCATCAGTGATAAAATATTTACGTAAGTGTTCAAAAGAACTTCAACGTTAAATACAAAGCCAAGTGCATGTGTAGAGTATCCATAGAAAGCAAGTACATATGTAGCTTCATGTATGCATCCACCATAACAAAAAGAAGCTCAACAAAATCAAATATGCCCCTTGCACCACCTTCAAACACAGACGTCAAACTTCTGTCGGGCTTCATTTTTTCGAACAAGACGTCATAACAGCTGATGAACTGAAAATGAAAATACATACGTGTCTAATGGAACATAAGGGCATAGCAAGTGCTGAACTAGAAATCAGTCACTAATGACATTGACGACAGAAAATTCCAAAGATATTAGCACAAAATAAGATTTAGTTGTCAAATTACGCAATTACTAAATGAATAATATTCAATAATGGAAGAAAGCAATTGACTTGTTGTTTTCAATGTCTACATCAAAAATTGTAATGCAGTTTCGTCTCCAACTTGCAATAAGGTCAACTACATCATTAAAATATGTAAACTAACAACTACTCTGAGTATGGCATCAACAGTAATGAACGATGTCAAAGAGAGGAGATCCATCTCAGCCATCTGGTTAAAAAGAAACATACATGATCGAGGCATTATGCAGAAGTGCAGTCTGAGATCTTCCTCGGGTTGTCTTCCTTTAAAAGTATTAATGGTGTTTGCCAGGGCTACATCTCTTTGAAACTTTTTTATTCTAGAAGATCCAGGTAGTGTTTTAGGCTTTTAGCAGTCCTTTCAGACAGCAAAAACATAAACTGCATTATGCAGATAAGATACATATATACTTATATATGGTGGGCTGTATAAGTAAATGTACCCTATTTAGTACATATTTAGCTGATTTTGATTCTCAGTTTAGTTGAGTTTGGTTTCTAGCTAGACATATGTTGGATAAGTTGGGATGATGTGGATGAGCAATAAGGAAATTAAGAAAGAACATGGTAGCACGTGATTTTATTTGGTTTCCCTTATGGACCCAAATTTCGGAGGGCATCACACTTAATCCCCTCTCCTCACTATAGGTCCTATTTCTCATCCCTGTTTAGGTAATAGTTTTTTTGAAATGTGATTCTAGATTTGATTTGATTTGTTTTTTCATTCACATAATCTTATACTAGCTAACTATTTCTTGTAGTCTTTATACGTTTAGTTGTTTTAAAATGTTGGATATGCTTGAGAAGGCCCTATGGTGTTTCCGGCGCATAGCCATCTAACCATTCATCTTAACAACCCCCCATCTCAGCATGTGGTAGATTTCCTTCTATTTATCCCTCCTTCTTGTTTGCTCTTCTTAGCTGGCGTAAGATTTTCAAGTGTCAAAGTGAGAGTAAGAGAAGGTGTTCCATCTTCAGCATTATCGAGCACACTGTCCAACAGGCTGCTGGGTCCTCCATTGAACTTTCTCTTTACAGGTTGGGACTTGGTTCCATTTGGAATCGTGTTAGGTCTGGTCTTATTGGTGAGTGTCAAACAGGTTTAGAGTCTTTAGACTTTGAGACCTAGGCTCAGTATGTATCTTTTTTTTATGTTCCATGTGATTCCAGCCTATGGCTGTGCTCAGTTTAGAGTATTTTTCATGTAGTGCGTCAGTTAACTAGAGTCCTCATCATGTGAGACTATTGTTGAAGGTCAATTGTTCGGACTTTCTTCTTGTGGTGCTTGACTGGCCTTCTTTAGGTGCATATTTTATTTGTAGTCTAATCCAGTGGGGAGTGGGTAGTTTTCTGATTTCATGCTTGTTTGATCTTAGTTAAAGTGGTTGGTGTCTGATTGTTAAGTGTCGTGTTTTCTTCATTGAGCTTTGTGATTTTGAATATGTATGTTAGTTGCACATGGCATGGTTACACCGATTTATATTTTGGAATGTATTATGAATATGGAGCTGTTACGCCTTGGTATTTACTTTTGTGTGTTTGTTTCTCTTCATTAGTCAAGCCTTTCTGAATGGGTCGAACCTAGTTAGTTAGCTGAATTATTTGCAAACATATATTAGTCATCAATTTATTTTTTTCGTTATTTGTCTTTGGTCGTTGACATTCCTTATACCATAAGATTTAGTATGTTTGAAGGTCTTCTGTTTCCGTTGAGTCAATAAACATTTAGTTTTGGTATCAGTCTTTACAAAGACATGTCTAACCATGATTTGGCAACCTGTAAAAACTACAAAATCATTCTCTGTTTCAGAGTCAGAGACTTATGACGTTCTGATCTGGGATAAGTTGAATTTGGGTTTGATTGTTGGTTTCAAGTTTCTTGCGTGAAAACCAGCCGACAAAATTTCAATTTTTTTTCAACTTTGAGTATTTTGATATATTGTTGTTAAACTTTTGCTGTTTCTATTTCTAACAACAAAAATTTCGAAAACTGAGCTCTATTTCTTGTTTTTTTAAATTCTATCTAGGAAACAGATTTTTCATTTTACTTTTTACAATTTTTTTAGTGAAATTTTCTAGTTTTATATTATTATTTATTTAAGGCTCTATATCCATATCAAAGCCAATACTCAACCTACACAGTTTTGGACTTTTGTTTAGTGGGGAATTGTGATTTTGCATATATTTGTGTGTTATTGCAAGGAAAATTATCTAGAAAGGTTTTGTTGCCTTATTTTGTTCGAGCCCTTCCTCACTTGGGTCTCCTCTGGAGTTAGAGCTCAAGCTGATCATGTCTATGAGAAGGAGTGGACTGCCGAGCCACTAGGTCCCTGCTTTAGGATCTCAAGGCATCACTATTCCTTGGAGTCCTTGGTGAGTCCGAGGATAGGGATGTGGTGCGACCTTAGGGTGAGAATAAGGAGGGAGGCATGACGTGCATGGGTGCTTAGGGACTTGGCAGGGATTCAGCTTGGCTAGGTGGGTGCTAAAGGAGAGGGGCGTGGAGGGTATGGGAGTGATTGAAGTAGAGGGCTATACATGAGAGAGAGAGAGAGAGAGAGAGAGAGAGAGAGGGAGCGAAGGGCTTGAATCTCCCTTGTGCATGTCCTTCATCATTTTGTGTACAGCCAATCGAGTTTCTCTAAGTCCAACATGGATCCATTTGGTTGTCCTTATGAAATTTATGTTTTTTTTTGTGAAGACACATTTTAAATGAATTTTCTTGATGTTCTGATCTAGTTCGAGATGCGTGAAAGTTTGGTTTAAATTGAATTTTCTTCTTGTTGCCTTCTAGTTGTAGTTTAGTATAGTGGGACGTGGTTCAGGGTAGTGCTTGTGGTTTACAATGCCATGCTTGTTTGAGTCTTAGTTAAAGTAGTTGCAGTTTGATTGTTAACTATCGTGTTCTCTTCATTGAGCTTGTGATTCTATTTAAATGCAGGTACGTTAGTTGCACATGTCATGGCTATACCCAGGTATACAAGGATGCATGTGTATACTAGAGTTTCATAGTCATCTATATTTGCCGCTACTTCTTCTACATTGGTATCTTCACTTTGTTTGGTTTCTCACTTCAAGCCTCTTGGAAAGGATAGCCCCTTTCTTTCTTGAGTGCATAGGACACTTGAATATGCTTTTTGTGGGGGAGACTCTACCTGTCTTCACAATTGTTGATGGTGCAGTAGAACAAGGAGGCAATTTGTGAAGAAAGGGATTAGGAGCATTTTATCACTTCCTCCTATGCAACAATGTACCAGTGCAATTTTTGAAATTATGATCTTATGTTGCTTTTCAGGATTGTGGATTAATTGGAAAACTTTAGATAGGGATTTGCATTTGAGTTTGTATAATTAAACTTGTTTAGGTATGAAGCTCAATTTTTGATTACACATGTACAGGGTTCATCTCTTTTTTTTTCATTTTTTATTGCAGATAGTTGAGTTGGCATCCTTCATATATTTATGCTATGTATTCTTGACATACTTTTAAAAATTTAAGTTATTCAACTGCTATTTGTAGGACCTCTCAACTATTGGTGCAAGAGAAGCAAAGTCGATGTGCTGGTTTCCAACTTAGCCGCATGGAATGACGATGCTGTTTCTAGTTCTTTAGATATTGTTGGCTATTGGGTTGAGGGCTTGCCATTTGTGCACTCATTGAGTGGTTACTGGAAATTTTATTTGGCAACTTGCCCCATAAGAACAACTATGAGGTTCTATGAGAGTGCATTCGAAGATATAAATTGCGAAGAGCAACCAGGTTTGTCTTTTTCTCTCATATGCAAATCAGTGGCACAGTTAGAAAGTTGAGCCGCAGGGCCATTGTCTTGAATTTAGTAGAATATAAAATGTCATTGCACGTAAGATTTTAGTTAATAGAATAACAAATTGCACTACTACACAAGAATAACTTAATAAGTTAATGAACAATATAATTTTTAATGTCTTTTTTAAGACTCTTTTTTAATACGATAGAAAGTTCATGCCACTTAACGGGCCTTCTTTTTGGGAGTTTGTCCCAATAAAAGTTGACTTGAGATTTTTATATCTGTTGTAAAGAAAACTAAATCCACACTACAGGATGAAATTGCTGCCTGAAATGGATTTTCAATGAGAAGATTGGTTTCATAAAAATTGGTCTATATCAAACTTTATGTGCAACCTGTACAAAAGAAACACGGCAATTGTTATACTCTCTTATAATTGCTATTCATTAAGAAAACATTTTCCTTTTTTTAATATGGCAAATTTTGAAATGAGAAACTGCATGTGGGGCCTTTGCACATCCCAAGCCATGGGCCCCGTCTTTGATGTCAACTAATTTTATGTGACATTATTTTATACTTCTTGCTCCTTTGCCTATCCACCAAAAGTGGGAGTGGTCATTGTTTCTCTAAACTTTACTAGTGTCATGTTCACTTATGTGACTACTTATCTTTCTATTGCTTTCATTCACTTATGTGACTAAATTACTAAGTTGACAAATACCTACTCTCTGAGTTTCGCAAGGTGACCGCCCTGTTCACAAATCCTGCAACCTTTAAAGAATATCGAGTCACGCCTATTCAGGTACTAAGGTCTCGGATTGTGAATGTGTTTGAGAGAGAGAGAGAGATTTCTAGATCTTCGTAAATGTTGTGTTCACAAGTTTAATTCTAACTAGAACAGGGTGATCTTGCATAGCCAAGAAGAACGAGGTAATTTTACATCATGCAATCACATGCTTTAAGACCTTGTTGTCTTTGATTTGGTATTTAAAATATTTGCGATCAAATAGTGTTTGAATATGCTTTGCTTTTGTGACTTGTTTTTTTCTGTTGGTTAAGAACACAAACTTTATATTTGCATTGTTAAAATTAGTTTGTAATGTCAGCACAATTTAACTTCTTATGTTCTTCATTTTTATGTTTCTTCATGCACTGGTGAACATTGACCATGTGAAGTCAACCTACCCAATTCACTAGCCAACCGTTTTCATTAGTTCTTGTAGTGCATGTTCAAGTATTCCTCCTTGGAATGCTGGACCATGACCCATATGCTTATTTTGCAGCCTTTCGCATTCATTTTCTTTCTATGTAGCCCACCATTTTCTTGACCTAAACTTGCAACTTTTGCAGAACTTGGCAAACTTGTCCTCGGAACTGGCTCCTTCACTATGAGACAAATTAAAGTAGCCACATTGAACTTCGATACTGTTGACATGTGGAACTTCTCTTTATAAAATCTCTAGGGTAGTTAGTTTGTCATTGCTGTGGATGTGTATGGTGCAATGTTTAGATATTAACTGTTCCTTATTTCTTGTATTGACTAAGTTTTCATTCATAGTGATACAAGAAGGATGTAGGTGAAACCAAGTAAATAGGCTATTGAGTGAGGCCTAGTTTGTGGATGGTACCTACGTTTCTTTGAGAAGCCTTCCTTCAGGTAATTATGATTTTGAGTCAAGGAAACCCCTTCCCACTAAAAACTGTTTTTTAGAGGGTCAAGTTGTTTTTACAAGTATATTGTATAATTCTCATTTTAACCATATGTAGTTAACAAACCAAAAAGAAAATCTTGAAAATTAGTGTTATCTTCTCAGCTGTTTTATTACTTTTTTTCTACTTATATTTTATATTTGACAATGCTTTCCTGAAAAATCTTGAAAATTGCATGTACATACTGATGTATGTGACTCAATGCTCGTGCAAACCTATAAGTAGCAGCTCTTTCATGAGTTTGCTGAACGTTTAGAGAGAATTGTGACAAAGATAAGTTGTTTACTTTTTTTCACCTGCTATGCCTGTGCATCTCATTGCAATGTAGCTTCTTTGCTAACTCTTCTTTCTTTTCCTCGCAAATTGTGCAGTACCTGAACACCATAAGCTGGTTGCTGAGGCAAAGTTCCCAGTAATTTTATATCTCAGTCCACATTCAAATTCATTTGTTGATATGTACAATATACTATAAAATATATTCTACATACATGTATTGTATATATGTTTACGTATATCTATATAGGTATATTAACATATCACATACTATATAAGTATACACATATCACATATATAATAGATATATGTATTATATTCCACATATATGTATATACCATTATATTATATTATAATATAGTACATATGTACATACATATATATTTCAAATGTTATACATATTATGCATATACATACATATATATGTAATATGTTTATATATATATGTGTATATATATATATATATATGATGTAATACATTAATATGATTACACTTGTATATATCCATAGTATGTAACTATGTTATATAGTATGCATCTATATCACATGGGTGCGGGTGCGGCTAGAGCACATATATATATATATATATATATACATACATATATATATATATATACATGTATATATATACACGTTATTTGTTATATATGTAATTTTATTTGTGTATATTTTTTAATTTTTTATCAAGCTTACCTTAATCTCATCAAAATTCAAAGTTTTATTAAATAGAGTAAGGGGGGGGGGAGAGAGAGAGAGGAAGGAAAAAAAGAAGAGGAAAATATAGGAGAAGGAAAAAACAAGAGAAAAGAATAACAGAGGTCGTCAGGAGCATCCCATTAGGTTTGATCAAGTTGAGTGACGTGCCAGGCCGCACACGCATCGGTGCGGGTGCGCCACCATAGTTCGTGCACCCATGTGACTTACTTTATAACATGTTATATTACATATGCAATACATAATTTATCATATATGTATATACGTTACGTAACATATATAATACACACAGACACAAACACACATATATATATGTATATATATATAATACATTTATGTATATATTTCATATATGTAATACATGTAATATATTGTGTGTATAATGTGTACATGTAGTTGTATGTATATAATATTATAGTATATGACGTAAATAGTTTATAGTTATATGTATATATAACTATTGTAGTTTTATATATGTATATTACATAAATATTATATATAATTGTATATAGTGTATATATGACATCATAAATGTAGTATATTACTATGTAACATATACGTAAATGTATAATATATATATAATACATAAAATATGTGACCTATTTGATATATGTATATTTATAATATCCATATACATTAACATATAACATGTAGGTAACTATGTGAGTTTTATGTATTACGTATGACATATACTAAGTATTCATGCAGAACAAACATAAATGCTAAACATGATAAGATTGGTAACTGAGCATTCTTGGTGTCCCTCAAGGCCAGCGTACTCACAGTGACAACACCTGAGTTTGGCAACTGGTCCCAAACAGGAGCAGCAGAATTACGAATGGGGCTTGGAAGCACAATGGTAAGCAAAAAGTAAGGTGCTTTTGAAGTGTCTTGAGAGACTATTTAAAGAAAGAAGCCAGCTTCCTTTGTGACCAGAACTGTGCTTCCCATTCAGGCAACTGATGCAAGCTTCTTTTTTCAGTAAAATCTAGATTCCTAATGTAATCAAACCCTATTTTATAAATCTTTGCCCAAGCTTAAAACTTCATTATGCAAAAAGTTTGTTCATTGAAACTTGAATGCTTGATCTTTGTTTATAAGTTATATTTTTGCTGGCTTGTTTCTTAGTTTGGCTCTCGTTTGCTTCATGATCTCTTTTGGGTCACTTCCAGTTCATTTCTTGGTTCCTACTTCTGAAAATTTGTAGGGGTCTCTCTACTCACTCCCGATGCCATACTAACCAAGAACAGAGGCAAATGTGAATAAGTGCTTGGTGTTTTAACTAACTGGAAATAATTATGCTTTAGATAACTTATTCCTTATCATCTTGTTATGATGTTACCTGTTTTTGGGAAACAAGGAAGATTGATAGTGCTGGTCCATGACTAATTTTTGTCTTCTTTTGATAATTGCAGAATGTTGATATGGATAACTTTGACCGATTTGTATACAGCGCCTGAGACTTCCTGCTTGGGCACAGGCTTTGATGAAAACGAGCTAAAATGCATAGATAATGAAGAGACACACAATGCAGCTCAAAGGTTGATGATTTTAATTGTTAATATGTTTGTCAATTAGTTTCTCATTTTGCATTCCTCTAGCACATGCTAATTTAGTGCTTCTATTAGAAATATATGCACATGAATAAGCATTTTATGCTTAAGTTGGTCATAAAGAACTATTTTTTCTTCTGGTTTATGTTAATTTCTTTTTTTCCCAAACTAATTACTTGTTTACTCTCCAGTCTCTGCTTTCAAATGAAATCATTCTGGGTGTAACTTGCAAGCAGGACATGTTCAGCGATTCATGTAAATTTGAAGTTCATTTCCTTCTTGTCTGCATTCTCGATTATGTTATTGTGTATTTCCCACATTAACTTACGACAGTCTTGTTCTTGCTTGGTTTTTCACTTCTTCAACTTGGCTGCCTATTAAGTACATGATGTGCATCCAGCATTCTAGCCATATATTGGTGCTGTTGGTAATGTTAAATTAATCAGTGGTGATCACAATGCCTCTCTGACATGATAATACTGTGATTTGTTAGTGAGCTAAGAACAAGTTGGCTTTTTTGATTTAAGTGGTTTTTTTATTAATAAACATTGCTACTATTATTGCTGTTATAACATTTATTCAGCAATTTGACATGATTTTGAGCCGTTCAAGAATGACCCTGGCTGGAATTATACTTTATTTCATGGTACTGAAATCCATGGATCCAAATCAACCCTCTTTGAATCAATATAGATCACATGTCCTTTTTATTTTTAATTATTTTCAATATTCTGAATTTTTTATTTTTTCTCTTTTACCTTTTTATCATAAACAATACAAGTTTTAACTTTCTCTGATTCCCAAATGATTCCTGTTTTTGTTTCGGCTAATCATTTGAATCTTTTGCATCCCTTCTTTTATTGACAACAATGTTTGTTCCTCGTTGACTGTTTCTTAATTCTTCTGTCTTCTTTTATGCTATTTTATTGAACTCTTTTCTTGTGTCTTGCTTCAAAATCTTTTCGAAGCCTTTCTTAAGGTGCCAGGACCTTAAACAGGTGAGCTCATTGACGTTTCCTCTGAACGAGTCTGACTTTTGTTCTTTAAATATCTCAAGAGCATTTGATATACGTTTATTGTAGCTATTCCTTTTTCTCTTTTTATCATTAGACAAAATCATGTTCTGAAAGACTGTGCTATGGAAAGGAAAGTGTAGTGCAAGCAGATCTAGGTCTTGTGCCGAAAGATGCAAAGCTTGATAAGTATGCTATCAGCTGTATATTTATGTTTCTTCTTGTTTATCTAGTCACCCCTAGAAAGTCATTTTTCAGCTATCATCTCTGTTATCAAATTTCGGGAATCAGATGCATCAGAGCAGCAGCTTTGTATTCCGAGTTCTACATGTGCCACTGGGGAGAACTGACACATGCTCAAAGCATGAAGGTGCCAGGACAAAGGAGGCGAACTAGACTCACGCCTGGCAGGACACTGCCCTGACTTTCGAGCTGGAATGGGAAAAGAGAACCTAGGTTGGTCTCTTCAAGCAAAAAATGCAGTTGATGTTGCCCACGCTAGCCAGGGCCAGCGACTGCATGCCAATCGAGGAGGGCATTCCATCACAGTGGAACCAAGGAATGCCCTCAACCGGTCATTACAACACTTGTCTCCTAATAGGCGGCAGGCATCGATGTAAGCAGCCGACGACCTGCTAGAAGAAGCCGAACCAGTGGCTGTTCCGGAGCTGCCAAAGAGAAGGCAAGGTGTGATTGTTACCTCTTCATCGCACAACCAGCCCTGTTACAGGCAACTCTCTATCTCCATTTTGTGCCAGGCAGTAGGACAACGCCTGCCAAGGAGACCCCAGCAACTGCGGTGAATGTAAAAGGATATGTCGGCGCTGATGGAGCAGTTTAGTATGTGAAGGCAGGTCTGCTCAAGCCATCTTGAGTCAGCTGGGGCTCGAATGGGGGTCAACATGGAGGGCCCTTCTGTGCTGCCTACAGACATTGGGAAAACAGGGTGCAGGGTCGATAGCTCCATGCAAGCCTATTTATTTTTATTGGATGGGGACCAGGCGTTGAACTTGACACTTGACAGCCCTCGATAAAGCGACTCAGCAAGGATTCCACCGACCTCGTTGAAAGAATAAATAGGATCCTTGAGGAGGGTGGTGAAAGGGTGACCATGTACGACTTGGGAACCAATGGCCCCATCATGAACGCCTTGAGTTTTGAGAGAACCACCTCATACCAAAGTAAGGGGGCAACCAGTGTGAGGCGAACAGATGGGCCAAGACTGCTGAGCTGGCCAGAGTGGACGACTAGCCCAAAGCTTAACAAACCACATCAATTCGGGTCAAGTAAGGGGAAGACACAATTTAGATTTCAGCATTTGCAGCCACCAAATTCTACCGGATTCACTGGAGTGCATCATGGGCTAAAATCTATCATATTCTATTACTGTATGTTGATGATATCATTCTTACCAGAAATTCACATTCATTTATAATGTCATTGCTCATCACAGTCAGACAACAATTTGCTATGAATGATCTAGGTGATCTGAATTACTTCTTGGGAATTCAAGTTGCAAGGACTTCCAATGGCTTGTTTATGCATCAGTCTAGATATGCTCAAGACATTATTTCTAGAGCACAAATGCAACAATGTAAAATAGTGAGCGCACCTATTACTATTGGTTCCAAATCTCCTGAGGAAATTGATCCTCCTTATTCCAATGCTGCCGCATATCAAAGTCTTGCAGGTGCACTTCAATACTTGACCCTTACACAGCCAGATCTCTCCTATGCAGTAAATTTTGCATGCCAATTCATGCATGCCCCAACGATGAAGCATTTTCAAATCTTGAAACGCATTATACGATATGTTTGAGCCACGTTTGAATATGGTATCCAGTTCTATAAATCCCAAGATTTGACTCTCTGAGCGTACTCTGATGCAGACTGGGCAGGCTGTCCAGATACACGCCGATGGACTTCAAGATACTGCACATTTCTTGGTCCCAATTGTATATCCTGGAGCTCTAAGAAACAACTGACTGTTGCATGCTCGTCCTGTGAAGCTGAATACTGGTTCTCGCCAGAGCTGCTGCTGAAATTAAATGGCTTACCTTTATTTTACAAGATCTCGGCGTCTACCTCTCCAAAGCTCCAATTCTATTGAGTGACAACATTTTGGCACTACATACCACTACCAAAACAGTCTTTCATTCACATATGAAACATTTTGGAACTCGATTATCATTTTGTTTGTGAACAAGTTGCACTGGGAAATATGAATACTCAATTCGTCACAACCGAAGGTCAGCTTGCAAATCTTTTTACCAAACCATTGTCTCAGCAATGATTCAGCATGTTGGCTTAATCCTTCGGTTAAGGGGGGATGATAACACACCAACTCACTCCAGAAAATCAGGTGCATCTTCAACAGTTCATAACTCCAGGAGATCAGGCATGGATCATAACTGCAGGAAATCTGGCGTAACTAATATGTCAGAAAATAAAATAAGCCACGAGAGTCAAGGAATTAAAACACATCTTGATAAGGCTCCAGCAATAAATCAGTATTCCAGCAAATTAAGAGCAATAAATATGGAAGCAAAGCCAATCGGACAAGCAACAAAAATGCCTCTTCACGATGATGAAAGATTTTGGGAGAATGTCAGTTTCTCCTATTCAAAACCAAAAAGAAATTCAAGCAAACAGACTGTACGCCCATGGAAACTGATTCAAATTCGAATCAGGCATAGCAATGTATAAATACTGTGCTAAGGGAACCAGATCATCATGAAATTGATGACTGAGTTGTGGAGTTGGAATTTTTCTTCCGAACTACATTAATTTCTTTTGTTCATCATCTTCATCCTTCTTTCTCTTTTACACAATTAACTTTATGCCAAAGTACTTGACAATGTTAGAGCGGCAGAATGCAGCATTTTCAAAGATCAGAACGCAGTATCCTGCGAACTAGAGTCAAGAAGAGCAATCTTGCTCTCTGTCTCCCTCTTGGGTAACACGTCTATTTTTATTTTTCTTTAGTCCATGTCTTAATTGATGAAGTTTCTTCAAGAATTCGTGTGGCATCTATGGATTTTCCTTGGCATATTTATGAACGCAGGAAAATTGGTCTCATTTCATACCCTCTTGTTGGGTTTTCCTAGGGTAAAAAGGCATGTCCTGGAGAGTTCCATTTGTTTGTTAGGAAATGGAATTAATTCCTGTTGTGACTTGAAGAATTAAGAGTTTTCAGTGGAAAGGTAAGCTACTTAAATCTGTTTGTCAAGTGTAGTTTCCTGAAAGACGATTTCAGTTTTGATATTTGAGCTATTTCTTTTTGTATAAAAAGTTTGTCCACTGTACAGCTGTGCCAAACACTTGAATATTGAGCTGCAACCTTGGGAAGATTGTATTTATGGTTATGGTATATTAAATGTAAAATACTTAGTCATCAGTGTTTAACCACCGATAATATTCGCATGTGAAACTGATTTATTAGCAAGTAGCTTATGATGCAGACTCTTTACAAGTGGTTGTTTACTGTTTAAGCATTGTGCTTTCAACGGCCAAAGACTAAAATACCACTTCTTCTTTTCTCTTTGACTTTCTCTCTCACATTTCTCTTGGAAAAATCAAATGGTCACGTGCCTACCAATTTCTCTCTTTCTAAATCAGTCTTTTTTCATTTTTTTCCAAGATATCAGCTATTTCCATTTTTTTTAACGGCCAAAGACTAAAACATAACTTTTCTCTCTTTGAATTTCTCTCAAACTTTTATCCTGTAAAAATCAAATGGTCAAGTGCGTACCAATTTCACTCACTCTCTCTCTATCTCTATCTCTCTATATATATATATGTATGGAAAAAGCAGAGAGGGAAAAAGAGAATGAATCTCGAGTTCTTTTAATATGAAAATTTGATTGTATTAATCTTTCATCTCATCCTCCTCCTTATATATCAAAATTAAACAAAGGGAGAAAAAGGCTGGTATACCAATAAGAATGACTTTGAGAATTAGTGGAAGAGCAGCCTGCTCATGGTTTTCATTCATTTGGCTTTTTTTCTAAAAGCAGCCACATAGATGTGTTTGAGATGTTTTAAGAAATGTTGAGTGTTTAGTTGTATAAATTAATTTATAACTTGAAAAGGCTACATATTTTTTATTCTTATAAATGTTGATCTATTGCAATGGACGTTGGTGATTTCTTTGTCTTGTAAAATTGGAAATTCCGGACGTCGAGTGCTTATTTTAATCACTAAATAAATGGCCATATGTTTGCGATATAGAAGAGTTTTGACAAAATATAACTATAAAATTTGTAAAATAAAGCAAATACTGTTAAGCAGTCGGTGGGCAAAAGAAGGGTTTCTATTAAGAAATTGAAAATGTGAAGGCACTTTTCAAAATTACAGCAAGTTATCAAGGACGACATGAAAATTTTCTATAATAACCCCGCCAACCCTAAGGTTCACCCAAAATTTCCTGCAAAAAGCAAGAAGATGGGAAGAGAGAGAGAGAGCATCAGAGCACTGACACGTAGACCAGGGCGGTGGGCCGAGCCGCCATGGGGTACCCGGGACCCAGGCCAGCTGACACAAGCAGCCTTGCCGATTAGTAATTTTTTTTGTCGGTCTTGTTTTTAAAATTATTTTGAGAGCCTGAGATTGATTGAAACTTAGGTACTGATCATATTTGGTGTGTATGAATTTAGTTCTTTCTTGCTCTTCTTTTTCGGTGTCCTTCATCTCAATCGACTGATTGAGTTGATAAGCCTAGTAGTTGTTTCTTGCTTGATCTTTTTCGAGAAACTCTGTTGAAGAATGTTTGGGATTTCTAGGTCCGTTGGGCTTCAGGTGACTGGATTTGTGGAAGACCATTCAGTATGCCCATGGATTGGATGTATTCATGATTGTTTTGTTCCTTCTCGTTCTAATTTCTTGACATGAAATTTTTTTTCCAACTTCGTCTGTTTTGGTGTGTAACTCTGGGATTTCTGGTTGGATTGTTGGTTTCGGTGATAGAGTTGCTGGATGATCATTTAGTGTGTGATGCATTAGAATTTTCAAATTCTCCTTTGGATTCACACTCTTGAATTCATTGATGTTGTCCGTTTTTGTTATAGCTTTGTGCATTGTTTGTGCCATCTTCCATGGATTGATCACTCAATCTCTATTCAATATGTTTGTTCAGGAGAGGACCGTTTGTCTTTGATAACGTCATGTCTTGTGATCTGTTCCTCTGACATTTTGTTTGACAATCTTCTTAGGGCTGGCAGTGAATATTGCAACTTTCTGCTCTCTCTCTCCCTGAAATTTCTCCCAGCTCACTTGGTGATTATTTAGTGCCTTATCCACTTTCAAATAACTTAGTGGGCAAAATGTGATAATTCCAAAATGGCAAGAAAGCAACATTTTTAGATAGATGAAGGCAGAAACCCGGGAAATACTTAAGGAGTCAAGAAGAGCAATCTTGCTCTCCGTCTTACTCAATGTAAACCTTCTCTATGTTTATTTTTCATTAGTTCTTTCATAATTGAAGTTTTTTCAAGAATTGTATGGCATCTTGGGTTTTCCTTGGCATTTTACGAACTTCATAAAATTTGTCTAATTGCTAACCCTCTTTTTGGTTTTCCTTGGGTAAAAAAGGGTGTTTCGGAGATTTATTTGTTATGAAATAGAATTAATTCTTGTTGAGATTGAAGAATTAGGATTTTTCAGTGGATAGGTAAGCTACTTAAATGTATTTGCTGAAATCCCTTCCTGATTTCAGTTTTATATTTGAGTTATTACTTTACTATAAAACGTTTTTCAATCGTACAACTGTGGCAAATAATTGAATATTGGTTGCAGTCTGGGTAAACTGTCCTTTATGGTTATGGATGTTAAATGCAAATACTTGGTCACCAGTGTTTAAACAAACTCAAGGTTCTCATGTGGCAACTGATTTATTATCTAATAGCTTATGATGCAGACACTTTGTTTTTGTTGTCATCATTTTCAACGAATGTGTGAGCAATACCATTTTATGATGGCATTGCAAGTGGGTGTTTCTGTTTTGGCAAAATATAACTATAATGTTTTTTCAACTGTTATGCACATAACGACTTTTGATCCTACCATGACTCACATCGGTCAGGACCATCTAATATCACAATAGGCCCAGTCCTCTTTGTAGTTGAAAGGTTAACTTCTTTCTTGAAATGGTTGATCCCTCCCTGCACTTGTTGAGCATGTGAAAACCATTTTGAATTCTAATTAGATTTTACTTTTTGTTTCAATTATGAAATCAAGATCACAATTTTTACCACATCTACGTCCTGATACGACGTCCCAACAACCAAATAGATACACCCTTTGCCAGACCAAAGAAAAAACCATTGTTCAAGGCATCTTATGGGGGTTTTCCTTTTCACATATGAGGGACTCTGGTCATTTCACATTAACAAAATCAGTTCCCACTTACTCCCCTGGCCTTTCCTAGCCACTCTTCGTCTCGGATCCCTCCTCCCCACCCCATCTGGTGGGCACCATGGCCAGCTGCTCCACCCATCGGCCGGAGTCGTACTTGCTCTACTGATGACCATGCGTTGAGTTTGAACGACCAAGTTCACCATCGACAAGATGACTTCTCGGCCTTTGATCAGCTTGGTATTTTAGTGGTGGTTGATTTGCATCCCAACCTTCGCTCTTAACACTTTCTTGTTAAACAAAAGGCCTCTTTGGTTCTTGGTCCATATTTATCAGCTTATCAAGTAATATTACTAACCCAAATCATGAGCTTTTCTTGGAGTGAATCCACTTAATTTCAGACCATCCATTTTAAACACTGTTTCACAAGTGTTAATCCAAAAACTATTTTGTTGGCCAGTCAAGTTAAGGGCCAGTCAAAATATTTGCCAAAAAAATGGTACCGAATTGGTCAATCTCCGTGAGAATTGAAAAGGAATGAATATTAAAAGTAATTGGAAAATGATAATATAAAACAAGAATTGCACTATTTAGAATGAAGTAATTTTCATCTCAGATGTATATATACATTTTATCTATTTTGTAATTTTTTTTATAGTTAAGACAGGTGTGTTCCTCCTAGACGCACCATAATCATTAATTTTGGTCTTCTTATTTTCAATCATTGCTTAGTACTAAATTGTAGCATGAAAATGACAAAAGAGGGGCTTGGCCCGGTCCAGTTAAATTTTAATAAAAAATATATAAGAAAAATATTATATATATGCATTTATTTATTTAAAATTAATTAAAAATTGTCGAGCCTGGCCAAGCCGGGTGCCCAATTCTATCTAGACATAATGTGTGTGCCATTATTGCATTTTACATCTTGATTTTTTACATTACCTGGTGGTTGATTTCTAGAATAAGTCTATGTTGTTATCCCCGCCTGTTTGATTGTCACATCAAGATTGGGTGTTTTTGAAGCCGACGCTTTGTGCCTGTGTCAAAACAATAATTTGATCAGGACAGTATTTTACTGTGTTCTCGATTTTCCAGTACCATAAGGAAAGCTTGAATTTTGGACGACAAAGCCTTGCTTCGAATGGCCTTTGATTTTTCAGATACTACCTATTGAAAAGTTAGCTTATTTTTATTGAAAAAAAATGTGATAAACCTTGTACTTTAATACAAGAATATGTTGTTATAGCTGCAAAATTGTCTGCAAATATGATTGAACAAACCAGCAGACTTGATATATACATCATTGGACCAATCTGTAATGTGTCCGAACCGTGGGAGTGAAGCATTCCGTGTCCCAACCACGGAATCAAAACGAACTCCGTGTCCTAACCACGGTTGATCTATTTCACTTATTATCAGTGCTTCCATGGCATTCTCTTATTGTTTCAGCTCCACCTTGATCGTCCGATTCCAGTGCTGCAAACTCTCTGCTCAATACCACATGATGTAAGAGTGGTTTAATAGAGGTGGAAATTTATGAGGATCTATCCATACTCACCTTTGGTATTCTGAGTTCGTGCTCATGACCGTGGTCGTTGGCTGAGGAGGTCATTCGTCTTCATTCTTCTCTTTGTGCACTATGGTAGGAGCCAGTATAAGTCTTATATATTCATTTTTATGCTTGAGCATGTGCATCTGAAGGCTAGTATTACTTCAAAACTCCAACAGTTGGTATTAAAGACAAGTTCTACACTCCTGTGTATCATGTACTGTTTGTTTGTTATTGAGAGAGAGGACGGCAGATTGTCACTGGCCATTTTGAAACTCTCGCTCTCGCGCTCTTGCACACTCTCTGTCCCTGCATTCCCTCTCCCTCTTGTAACTCTTTAGTATTTTAAAATAAAATAAGAAGGGGTTGCTAGCGAGGTTGCCTGGACAACAAAGAATATTCTCATTAATAAGAGTGGTGATGTAGAAGCTACAGAATAACTAAAAAGAGTAAAAGCTTCATAATAAGTCTATCCTCTCCTCGCATTCTTTTCTATTGGTGGGGAAAGAGCATGAAAAAAAGAGATTCGGCACCTGTGGCTGTGGCCAGGTTTCGTGGTACCTGTGGCTGTATCTTCAACTCAAGCCTGACAAAACAAAAGAGAAGAAACCAATCCACGTTAGTCACATCATCCAAACATGAGATTCTGCATTCTCAGCAGAGGCAACAAAAAATCAAAAAAAAAAAAAAGAAAACCACAATTGAAACAACTGAAAAGATGAAGGAAACCCTACGTTCCTTCTGTCACATGTGACAATCAAGCAAATCAACAACACATGAGAAATCCAGACATTAATCCACAGAATTAATGCCGGAGCTAATAAATATGTTGGGCAAAATGTGAGGGTCAAAGTGAAACAAAGACATTAATCCACAAAAGAAAACAACTAACATGCGGCCACCTTAAACAAAAATTTCAAGAAAAAGCCCATATCCCCCTTAATATGCGGCCAGATTTCTCAAGCTCTTCCTTTGCCTTCTACCAAGAGTTGGTCACCTGTGCATCCCCTATTCTCGCACTCATCCAATTGATCTGGCTGCAAGCAGATTACATTTCATGGCCAATTTAAGAGTGAGACTGGCCAGATTCTAATTAATTTTTAATATTTCTTGAAATTTTTATTAACCATATATTTTCACTTATTTTCGACAAATATTGGAAAACCAAACTCCTATTCGATTGAGTGAACCAGAAATTCGGAGGCAGAGGAGATGAACAACAACATGACGATGGTGAGTGAGCAACCAGCAAACTGAGCAAGGAGAAATGCCAGAAAACGAGCAACAAAGCAGGTGAATCATGGATTTTTTGATGAAACAGAAAAATTTGGGAAGCAATGACAGAGTTGAGGAACCTTTCTTCTTCTTCGCCTCTTCTGTCAGCGACAATCGGTCATTGTGATGGATGCTTGACATCAGTGCATGCTGCAATGGCAAGGGCCACAGGGATGAGCGGAAGGTGATTTTCGCCAAAAGGGGGCGAGGGATTGGCTTTATTGTCACAAGTAACATGTCTTTTTTACGTTGAGAATTCAAAGGATCTACAAACCGATCCTAATGGCTCGATCCTAATTCCAGTTTCCAACATTTCTTGTAGTGAGTACTCACCGGTGGAAACCATGATGGATCGGGAGGGAGAGAAAGAGAGAGATAATATAGAGGCAGAGAGAGAGGCGATGCATTAGAGGCGATTTGGTCTAAGACCCTAAAAGGCAAGAAGGAAGTTGATATGGAAGAGCAATCAACACACACGAGGGTAGCACGAGAGAAATCCAACCGACATAATCTGCCTTTTTAAGACATTATGTCCAAACAAGAATCTGAAGCCTCCAATTGATGTGGTTATAGAAAACAGAACTTTCCAACAGCATATCCAACTAATCTTTCTGGAGTACTAGAAGGCGCAAGTAAAAGAAAGACGCCACAGCGAGATGAATAGGAGCAAAATGCAATCATTCCGACCTCTCTGTTTTGTCATGCATTCAATCTTTTGTTGTTTAAAAGAATGGCAAATCCTACATTTACATTACGCTTCTGCAACTTAACTGGTGGGTTTGAGGGGAGAAAGAGAAAGAGAGAGAAAAAAGGTGGAAAAGGTTATCGCGCAACTGTGGTTCACACAAATATGCAAATGGCTTGGGTGGGAAAACTCATTCTTGTCCTGACCAAATGTAGAGGTTATTCTCTACAGTTCTCATCCTAAAG
This sequence comes from Nymphaea colorata, assembly GCF_008831285.2. Lineage (NCBI taxonomy): Eukaryota > Viridiplantae > Streptophyta > Magnoliopsida > Nymphaeales > Nymphaeaceae > Nymphaea > Nymphaea colorata. The sequence goes on from NC_045143.1 coordinate 21,348,537, forward strand.
TATTGGTCGTAGGGCATAAACAAAATATTGTAGTGACAGTGTGCTAGCATGAATTGTATTTGTACATGCCTGCAGTTGAGACACTATTTCTTGTTTAGATAGTCTATCAAAACTGGGTTCTGAAATGCAATATATATTATGTTGTGACCATCATGAAATATACATATGTGACATTATGCATAGTATCTTAATATGGAGATGGTTAACATAGTCATGCCCACCTCTCCGTTTAACATGTAAATTTGACAATAGAAACTCTTTTTGCAGACACATTTTATTTGAATGAATAATAAAACGAATCCTATAGTTGCTTTATTGCAATCTGGTTTGTTTTACTATTTATGACCTCTTTGAAAACGTCTTTTTATCGTAAAACCAGTTCATATAGTATGATTGTTGCATTTAATTTTTTGGAGTGCTTCTTGCCTACTTGTAAGCATGTTATTACTTGAGTCTATCATAAAATAAATCATGTAGTTGTGTTATCGCATGATTTTTTGTTCTTATCGCATTCTTGTAAACCCAAATTAATTTTAGGATATCATAAAATGAATATTCATTTGCATTATTAGAATCCATTTTGTTGACTGCTTATTGCCTTTTATTAAGCACCATGTTATCGTAAAACCAATCCATACAATGATATTATTGCTTTTAATTTTTCTAAGTTTTATTACATCATTGTAAACACTATTTTATTTGACCTATTGTTTTTGTACACAAATCCTACAATTGTGTAGCAAATATAGTAGGCTCAATCAAGAGCTCGGAGTGCCTTGTAATTTGCAACCCAGATTCACACCCAACCTGCACCTTATTGATTTCAATTTTTTTTATCAAATTCGATATTATAAATATATTATGATAATAAATTAATAATTATAATAAATAACCTCATTGCACTGCCACACCACAATTTTTTGAGATGTATCGCACTGGTACCGGCACTGACACCCATACCCCGCGCACCGGTGACATAGCAAAACACCCTCAAAGAAAGAAATGTAGAAGAAACTTGAGGGGGTGAGAGAAAGAAAAAATAATACTTGTTGTTGTTGGTTTTACTGCCGCTGCTCAAGCTCCGGTGTGCTCACCGATCGCCACAGATAGCTGGGGACTTTTTGTTGCTCAACATAAAGCCCTTACAAATAGAAGGCAACGAACAAGATTCAAAGAGTGAGGAGAGATAAAATGGGAGAAGGAAAGAGAAAGAAGTCTACAAAAAGCTACTTATACTTGTCTTGGGAAATTTGATGTTGACCCATTGTTTTCTACACAATTATAGTGAAGACCCTTTTATTTTTTCAATTATTATCCTACAACCTTTTGGGTTTCAGTAGGGGTCTGGTTGACTCGCACTTTGTAAAAAAATAATTTCAGGACCCAACCAAGAAAGATTTTAGTTGCACAGAGTAAAGTAAAGACGATGTTCAGAATGTCTTATACATGCAGCTCTCACTGCATTACAAATCGTGCTCCTTCATGATAAAATTCATTGTAACGTAACAATTACATTATAGAATGTAGCTGCATGTGTATACATCAATATTGAAGATCTATCTCACTACAGAAAGTCCCCGTACATTGGATTTAAAAATAGTTTAACACAGTTTTTTTTAATTGAACTATAAAAAAGTAACGTATATATGTTTTCCCAATCACTACATTCGACGTCAATGTATTTAAATCTAAAACCAAACCAACAATGTTTTCAATGTTAAGAGACACTGCTCCACAAATTAAATGAGAAAAATAAGACAACTCCTTTTGCGAAACACCAAATGTCCACCCAACTTTTCCTTCTATTTTTCAAACAAACGCTTGATTGCATCAAAAGTATTGAAGTAATCACCCAAATGATGAAATTATCCCTTCAGGTGAGCAGGATTTTACCCACCGCCTGAAAGAAGGCAAAGCACTAAAAAATATTAGTCACCCAAATGATGAAATTATCCCTTCAAATTGAAAATATTATGAAGAAAATAAAACTAAAAAAAAAATTGCTAATTAATGGCTTCCGTACAAACTCCAAAATTATATAGATCAAGATTGTGGGGACGAGTTTAAGTAGAAAGATGTAATCACTAATAGCTATATATATATATGTAAAAGTATTCTGGATCTTACAACCAACATGAGCTATTAAGTGAACCAAGTTGAAGAGTACGGTTTCAAAAATGTCAATGACTGAAAGCGAGATATATATGTAAAAAAGTATTCGGCGTTTTTGATGTGGCAACATGCAGGATTGATTATGGAATTTTGCCTCTAAGGCAAGATTTTTGTGGAAAAATCACGCATATAAAAATTAAGGAACTAGGATATAGAACCAAAGGATCATTCCTTGTTTGTTGAAAACTGCAAACACAAAACTGAGGATGTTTTTCCTTTGTTAACTAAAATTAATTTTAAGTCTAATACTTGGATAGAAATAAAACAAAAGAATTAGTCAACCAGTAAAAATAAGCCAAAGAATTAGCCAACATGTAGAACTAATCCGAACACATTAAATGAACCAAAGGAAGAATATCATTTTGTTCTGCATTGTATGAAAGCTGGGAACATCATGAAAGGTGAAATTGGCTTCTTTTTTTGGTTGGCAATCGCCATGATTTCTTGATGTATAGATACATCTTTCCAATGATGTCTTTCAATATGTGGCTTCATTTTCTTTCCCCTTAGTGCATTGACTTGTAAGGAATAGATCCGCGAGCATATCTTTGATTGATTGGAACTAGAACTTGCTAGGAGAAAGGTGTGGATATTTATCCATACTGGTGATTTTTGTGGCAGGTATATATGCCCTATCGTGGATTTTTGTCATCGTTAAATCGTATGTATACTGGTGATTGTTAAGTGTTAACACCCATATATGTCTTCACTACTATAAAACTTCAACGGTTGTTTTTTTCACCAGTAAATCGTGTCGTAACCAGTACCAAAGAAAGAAGCACATATTACCACTATTATTTGAAGCAAGCACACATTATTACCACTTTAATTTACTTTTTTCTCAACAACATGGTAAGATTTAACCAAGGTTGTATGTCAAATTAAACCATGTCAAATTTACCATGTTTTTATACTCATCAGGACTCTGCAGCTGACAAACAGTCTAAAGTTACCTCTAACAAACAATGTATCTTAATCACATATATATGTACATGTTTTGGACATTAATTGAGATGGCCAAAAATCCAGTTCAAAATCCATTTTGTTGGTAGATGACAAGTACTGTTTCTTTTTTAAATTCATGGCAAGTACTGTTCTCAAGAAATTGAAAGCAATTGAATAACCCACAAATTTTCAGGACTTGTTTTCTAATGACTCAATTTCAGCAAGTGACCAGAAGGCCCATCCTACCCTTGGGCCTACACTATTACCAGCACAAAGATCAGAGAGGAAAGATCTTGTAGAAGAAAATATAAAAAATAAAGGCTGTAAATGAAAAGCTGCTAACTAACAGGTAAAAACTGAATGTTTTGGCTCAGCCTTTCCAACCTCTTGATCCTAGAATGCAGTCCCAAACTGAAACTCAACCAGTCACATAGGCAAACATAAGGTGCAGTGCACATGCAAGTGGAAGCAAGAAGTCCATAGGAAATACTGAAGAAGTTTCTTCAGAACTGTCTGTTTCACAATTTTAATGAAGACTGGAAAATATAATGTCATTTAAGGCTACTTCTCCAAGTTAACATAAAAATAATCAACTATGAAACTGTTCCTTTACAAATTACAATTTTTCAATGACATAAGACTTGTTTATAGGGAAATATTGACTCGTTATAGAAAATATGACATCCTTTTAAAGTGCCCCTCCCACAATTAAGGAACTGAGTGTCAGAACTACCTAGGACTAATGAATGGTTATGGAAGACTGATTTTTTTTTATCCTACCTCTACTGAGGAACTTCAAGACTGATGACCTTAAAAAAATTCACTCTCTGTGGATCCTGGCAATGCAATGTGATTGGACCCTCATGTTGGTCTGAATGAATCAGCCTTTTAGAAGAGGGTGAGTCAGGGCCTGCTACGAAAGAGCAGAGCAAGTTACAAGTCTCAGTAGGACACATATTTTTATTACTATAGGTTAGGTGAGGTTACCATTATCCTTTTTTTGGTGATGAATCTTATGTGTCCCTCATAAAGGGAATCTGTAAATTTTTCACGGTTTCAAAACCAAAAAGGCATGGAAGCAGATGAGATGTAGCTCCAGTTCTTCAGAAAAGGTAAGATCTTTGGTGCAAAAAGAATGGACAAATGAGATAACAAAGAAAAATAAATGGCTCCAATTCCTATCTCAATTTATTTTAATATACCACATATATAATCATCATTCACATTATCGATTGACAAGAATTTTCAGCAATCAGAAAATCCAAATGCAGTAATGTTTTTCAAATAGATGAATTTTTTGTACGACGAAGGGTTTTAAAAATATTGAAAAGTTGTTTGACGTAATAAAATGATTGACAGACACCTGCTTCATTAATTGAAGAAAAATGTTAAAATCTTGACCAATTTCTATGAATAAAATGAAAAAAAATCACATTTTGTACATACACTCTACCTGGGCCTTTTATTTATTAATATTGATACTTATAAAATAGATGAAAATATTGAAGAAATTGTCAAAAAGATGTGGCCCACAAAAATCTTTCTATTCAGGTATTTTCTTTTTATTAGGGTAAAATGGTCTTTTTCATACTTAAAAACAGTGGGGCATGTGCCTATAGGTAATTGTATGAATATAAATGGTTACTTGTAACTTTTCAGAAGACAAATGCATAAAACCTAATCGGTCTCATTAATTATTTGTCCGGTCTAATTTGTCTAGCGACATATATATATGTGTGTGTGTGTGTGTAAAGTGGTGCATGGAATGATGAGTTCGATTCAATGACGGTAGGAAGGTATTCATACTCCGCCCATATACTGCATTATTCGTTCGTTACAAAAGAATCTCATCTTATGCTGATGTACCATCTGGGTTCTTCTCAATGACAAACTATCATTTATTACAGCATATACTAATGGTATCAGCTTGGTTTTGAATTGAAATAACATTGTTGTATTCAATGACATGGATGTCAAAAGAAAAAACATAGATTAGAAAGAAAACCCTAACTCCTAGGTTGGACCACTAATCATTTGTTTGTTGGCAACTTCTTCCTAAATATGCTCAAGTGTTATTCCGTACACTAAGGCATGAACGTGTTTGCAGTACAATAACTAGAACTATGTACAAGACAATCTAGGCATCTAAGCCTTTTGTTACGAGAAACATTACTAAAAATAAATTGATATTCAAAAAATTTCAGATCGTCCTCCAGAGGTTCTTTTATAAGGTGGGATTCTTTATACATAACGAATGATGCAGTATACAAGGTGGAGTATGAATACCTTCCTACCATCATTGTATATATACAAGAAAATCTCTTGTCGAGTGAACCAAATTGACTTTAGACTCTGATTCTTTCAAGCAACTTCTCTATATACCTTCAACTCTTGCAACCTTTCCACAGAAAATAGACAGCCCTCACCTCCATCATCTCTAATTGGCATGGTACTGTCATCTGTCAACAGCTGACCATTGCATCACACGGCTGAGTTTTGTTCCCCCTTAGCGCTGGATGCAGAAGGAACACATTGCCTAAGACATATTTTGGTTGAAAGCCAGGGAAATATTTACTAGAGAATATAAATGTTTTCTTGAGGGTACAAATTATGTTTGTGCTATTCTTTAATCATAATAACCTATACAGGTGATGAACGCAACTGGGACAGTCCAATATCGGTGACGATTACAACTGGTATAGATCTCTAACGATGAGGTAGTTTGCAGCCGTATATACTTATACCAGTGAAATGCCTCGCCGCTAAGGTATTTATACTGGTGTTCTCTAGCACCAGTAGAAATTTCACCACTATAAACCTGTAACAGCATTACCCCCGCTATGTTACCTGAACCCATAATGTAACCACCATGTTATTTGAATCACACAACTCAACACACGTAATGTGCACCTCGAGTGCCTGCCTGTCGCTCATGTCTCTCTCCCTCTACCTCTGTTTTGTAATTAATGCTTGTATTTTTTTTCATTTTTCTATTTCACATTGTTTTTGTTTAATTTTTTTCTCAGCCGCATGGTAGAATTAGATGAAAGCCATAAGTGTTAGTTTATTGAAAGTTGTATGTTGAATGAAATAGTGTAAGTTAATAAATGTTGGATAAAAAATCATAGAGTTTAGTGAATTTATTGAACTTATAACCATTTGACCAAACCGGTGCTCTCATGAGTATGTTGTTTAAATAAACCAAAGTAATGTTTTTTTTCATCTGCAGTACTTATAAGGAATTAAATATTTTACAAACTTTTATGTATAATTGTTGATAACAAATAATTAAACTTTCTCGCAAATAGAAAAACAGTGCCATCCTTCATGTCTGATTTTGACGCCAGAAAAAAATGGTTTTTTTTCTCTTTTTTTAATTTCTGACATGATTTTTGTTGATATAATATGTTAGATTATTTTTGCCATGAAACTTAAGCTTCACTACGCATCGCTTAGCTACACATTGCATCATCAACTTAGTGCATCGCTTCGCCTTGTTGTACTTCACAACAAATCAGTAGTTTCACCTTTTAGGTCCTTCTCAACAACCTCCTCTTGGGGATCTAGGACAAAAGAACTATCAAAGACAGAAGATGAAGACGACTGCAGGCCATCATTGATTGCATCAGTTTGCTGTGTTCTCCCTTGAACAAAACCAGCTTGATTTTGCCATTGAGATTGCAAAGACGTTGATGGGAATGTGGTGCCATGCTCCAATGTAGTCTGTCTAAATGTATTTTCATCCATTCTGCAAAGAAATCTGAATGAGAAATAAAACAACCAGAATCATTATCGCCCATACCTGTATGAAAGCTACTCCACTGCACCTCCTTCATGCTCGCCCGGGTCTGCTTAGAACGCTTAACAGACGGAAAATCTGCTTCCAAATTGTTCAAATGGGCATTGGCACCGGCACATGTGCAACCAACTCTACTGGTATGGCAGACTCGTTGGACTCAACAAGCACATCGGAACTACTCCCTTCTGCAACCTGATTTACTTTCTCTGGTTTGAATTCGACCGAGTTACTGACACTAAAGGAGCCAGCTTTTCCGCAACAGCCTTGTCCACCTGAACTTGTGAATGGTACTCCAATTCACTCAAAGAAAGGTTCGCTAGAGAAGTGTCAGCAGGGGCCCAGTTGATCCCATCGGAATCATTACCCTCCTCTAACTCAGCTGCAGAAGAACCATCGATCCGAAACTCATCATCCACAAGCTTGTCAAAGAAACCTTCATCCGTCTAATCCTGCATAAGAAATGGAGAAGCCGCCACTGATATAACAGAAAGCAGAAAGAAATACTCAAAATGTCAGATCGAAACACCGATAATTTGAATGGCCTTCACTGGAATCTACCTTGACTAACAAAATTAACAGCAACCAAGACGTTAATGGTCCTGGATCACATAACCAAAGGTGATGAATCACAAATCAAACCATAAACAAATCAAAATGAGCAACGAGAATAAATTTCAAAAAAAAAAACTTGTTTGAAAAGGGGAGTCATGACCGTTGTTACACATGTTAGATGAAATTATATCAGAAACCACCTGGATGGCACAAGGAAGACCCTTTTCCCTGTTCCAGAAAACCAGTTGTGGGCCAGAAAAACAAGAAAGGGATAGAGAAATGGCCGGAAAAAAAATTTAAAAAAAAGAGAGGAGAGAGTGATTGATCTTACTGGAAACCAGCCATCGTCGTGCTACCTTCGAGCTCCCCCACCTTGATGAGGGCAGACCGTAGAGGCAGCCTCCAGAGGTAGACGAGAAGATGGGCTAGAAATCTTTCCCCTGTTTCTTGGGTTTTTACACGGTAAAAATGTGTTGCATTTCGGAAAAACCGTTTAAAACGCCGATACTTATCATCTGCATCAAACATGCACTTGGGAAGCGGACTTTCCTTTTATGTTCTTCAAACTTTTATCGGGGTCAAAGAAAAAAATGATCCAAATCCATGTTCACATGTAACTCCCTATCCAATCCGAAACAATAGGAACTTAAGAAAACTGCATCCGCCTATAATATTTAACAAACGAGGTGATAGCCAATGTTTTTTTAGTTTTTTTCTTTAACGAAAAACTAATCTATACCTACCGGTTTGGTTGATGAAGCACATCCAATCTGTCATGCTTGTAATATCCGTTATTAAAATAAAACTATTTTTTAATTTTCAAAGCATTTTTAAATTTAAATTGATTTTTTTATTATTTGAAAAAATACTTCTGTTTTGCGCCGTAAAGTCTTTTAGGTTAGTGCTAACATAAATTCAAAATATGACTGTAACAAAAAAATAAAACATGTTCTGCAGTTCTTATAGCCCTTTTAAGCTATATCAAATGATATTATTCATCAATCTCTATATGCAAATAGAAATTATGTCATAAGAAGGACCAAACACTCTTATCAAATTACATAGGGTTGAAAGCATCTCATTCAACTCAAGATCTGATCGACCAAAAAAGTGCTCAAGTGAAAAGTATGGGAGACCCTCTTATTTGCTGAACAACCCCCTTATTCTACTATTTGTCCTGATAAGATGAGAATTTCCCACATGTATCATTCAAGAAAAAAAATCCATTTTTCACAATGAATTTTTAAAAAAAAAACAAAAAGGATAGCCGTCTCTACATTGGGTAGGAAGAAGACATGTTCGGTTGCTTTGGAAAGTAACTAAGAAATTATTTGTCAATAGTTTGTCACCATTTACTTAAAGGATGGATCCATTAGGAATTTATTTTTTCTTATAAATCGACTATGAATGGAGAGATCTTATAATTCTCTCAAGTAGAATATCTTTGTTTTCAAAAAATTCAGGCTCTACCATTGTAAACCGATCATATCACTATTTTTTTTTCATTTTTGCACTGCATTGATTTACCTCACTCTTTCCAAGAGAACACCCCGACACAGTTGCACCGGCAACATAGCAGCACAATCTTCTTTCTGTAGGCGGCAGATGAGTTCTATCAGCGATTATTTAATGCAACATTAAAGAAAAAAAGCATTCATACAACATTCACACCTATATATCAAAGACGATGTTGATCATAGAAGGGATGCTCCTCTTCCAAGAAGACGTGCAACTTCACCACCTTCCTTCCCAACTTCTTCAGCTCCTCCACTAATAACATGCCCCGGTCCTAGAACATTTCGGCCTCTCATCACCACCATCACCGTGATGTCCGGCAACCCCTCCGCTGGTGGTTTACGTAAGAGGAGCTCCCTGGAACCAACCCCTTGAGGCCAGATAGATCAGCACCTGGCTGGAGGCGAGGACGTTGTGGATGATCTTCCCACTGACAACGTCACCCATGATGGAAAGCTGAGAAAGATAAGCTGAGTCAAGGAGGTGGTGGCAAGCATACGGGGAGGAAAGCCATGGAACTAATTACAAGATTTTTTTTATTGCATTGTTGAAAAGTAATGCTTGTTGTTTTGTGAGTTATGAAATTTTTATCAATATATGATTATTTTAAAGTGGTTTCTATCATATTGTACATTTGTATTTGTGTTCATTCTCATCGATGTGCTAATGAACAGATAGCAGAGAACAATGCATGCTTAGGCTATCCTCCACCTAGACATTCAACCACTAGTTTTATTAAATATATAGGCAAATATTGGTATTGCATGCTATTAAGTTTTAATAACATGAAGTCCCGATAAACATATCTATAAACCTAGCCTACCAAGTGATCATGTAACTTTCTGGCCACAAAGTCAACTGGTATAGTCTGATTACAGATTTGCCACATAAAACCTTAGATGTTTCCAGCGATGATCCCACTCCATAAAAAATGTAATGTCTAAGTGGTTCGGTTGAGTGTTTTTACAGGATTTTTCCTCTTCTGCGAAAGGTAATTTTGCCTTTTTCTGTTTACAAAGAAAGCAACTTTTGCATCTTTGTCATTTGGGGGGCTTTTTTTTTTGTCCTTATCATTATGTTCAAAAATGGATGCCCAAGTGGCATTCTACTATGGGCCCTATCGGCAAATGGTGACAAAAAATAGGAGGGAGTTGGTGGGTGCACCACTATACGTCAAAAAAAAAAGGATAGGGCTTAAGATATTTTGAAAATTATTTCAAAATAAAATATTCTTTCTAGTTTTTTATTTTTTATTTTTTTGTTATTATTTTTTATTAATTGGAGCATTTTCATTATTAGTGTATTGGCATGAGGAAATTTTGTGTATCCCAAGGTGTGCATAAAATGGGCTTAGGTAAGCTTAAAGGGGTTCTCGGCAGTGAAAGATTCTTTGATAGCAACAGGCTCGAATATGTGATACGTTTTCCATATCTCATCTCACCAACTTATATATATATATTATATATATATATATATATATATGCACACACGCAATGTTGTAGAACGTGGTAAATACCAATTTAATGATATTTTTAGCTACAAATTGTCAAATTTGGACAACCAGCCAGATGAATATATAATGAGAGAGGGATACCTTTTTTATGTGATGGGCCTACTGTCTCGTAATTTGACACAAAACCTTTTTTGTATTATTAAGGGGTGTTTTGTATTATTAAGGTGTGTTCAATGAGCTTGAAGTTGAAGAATTTTAAAATTAAATTATTTTTTCTATGAATAGAAAATTATATTTAAAAAACATTTTTTATTCTGGAATTATAAGCTTATCGTCAAATCAAAATTCTGAAATTATGATTATAATTTCAGAATTTTAGAATTTTTTATTCCCCCTTTAAGGCATATGTTATGATGGTTTGAATCCATCAGTTATAAAATTTTAATTACTATTTATCAAACATGTCATTTTCAGTTTTGAAATCAAAATTTTATTCTATCAAACACAACAAATTCATTTTCCTCAATATATAATATACTAAGCATGTGCTGGTGGCATACAGGGGAGGGCTCAACTAACATGCGGCCCTTATATTTGTAAAATATATTTCATTGGGTTGCTGGATCCACGTACATATTGACATGTAAATCTTATATGTTTATCCATCTTTCTGTAACGATACTTAGCCATCACATCTAATTCACCTATGTAGATATTCTGGTCTGGTTCTGGTTCATTCGTGCACCTTTCCCCCCCACCTCTCTCTGTCGTAATTCAGTAATTGTCATAAAAATTTGAGAAATTCAAAGTAATGAATCGCTTTTAATATATTTCTAATTGTTTAACATTTGATAAATTGTAAAAAGTTGTTTGGCGTGGTAATATGATGAACAAACACTGCTTCATTAATTGCAGAAAAATGTTAAAATCATGAGTAATCTCTATGAAAAAAATGAAAAATATCACATTTTGTACATACACTCTCCCTGGGCCTTTTTTATTGATGTTGATACTTCTAAAATGAATGGAAATATTTGATGAAACTGACAAAAGATGTGGCTCATGAAAAATTTTCTATTTAAAGGTATTTTCTTTTTTATTAGGTTAAAATGGTGTTTTTCATATTTTTTAAAATTTTCTATTATGGGACATGTGTCTATAAGTATTGTATAAATATAAATGGTTACTTGTCACTTTCAAAGGAAAATGCATCAAACCTAGTCGGTCTCATTAATTATTTGCCTGCCCTAATTTATCTGGGGATATATATATATATATGAAGTGGTGCACAGACTGATGGGTTCATTCCATGATGGTAAGAAGGTATTCATACCCCACCTCATATACTCCATTATTCGTTCTTTAAAAGAATCTCAGCTTATGCTGATATACCATCAGGGGTTCTTCTCAATGACAAATTGTCATTTATTACATCATCATGCTAGTAATTGTATCAGCTTGGTTTCGAATTGAAATAACATTGCTGCATTCCATGACAATGTCAAAAACATGGAGTAGAAAGAAAACCCAACTCCTAGGTTGGATCACTAATCATTTGTTTAGAAGCGGGTGTTGACAACCTCTTCCTAAATTTACATAGGTCAATCTGCTATATTAAGCACAGTTAGCAATATGACCAACATCTTCAAAACACTTCAACATGGAACTTTTTTAGGACTTCTAAAAGTACAAAGTTGCAAAGCATGAACATGTTTGCAATACAATAAGTGAACTATGTACAATGCTATGTTAGGCATCCACACTTTTTGTTACGAGAAACATTACTAAAAATAGATTCATATTCACTAAACTTTTTAGACCATCCTTCTTTGGTTCTTTTATAAGATGAGATTCTTTATAAAGAATGAATGATATACGAAGCAGAGTATGAATACCTTCCTGCTGTCATTGTATATATACAATAAAATCTCTTGTTGAGTGAAACAAAATTGACTTCACTCGACTTTTTTGAGCAACTTCATCATCTACATACCTTCAACTCTTGCAACCTTACCGAAAAAACAGATTGCCCTTGCCACCATAATCTCTAATTAGCATGGTACTGTCATCTGTCAATAGCTGACCATTGCATCACGTGGCTGAGTTTTGTTCCTCCTTAGTGCGTGGATGTGGAAGGAACACGTCACATGAGACATATTTTTGTTGAAAGGCTTGGAAATATTTACTAGAGGGGTATAAATTTTGTTTGTGCTTTTCTTTAAGATAGTAAGCTATACCGGTGATGAACCGGACCGGTGCAGCCCTGCTGATGACGGTAAGGTGGTTTAGGTTGCCGCCATACACATTTATACCAGTGATCTTTTTTGCCGCTAAACGTGCTTACTGGTGTTCTGTACCACCGGTAGAAGTTTTCATCACTATAAACCTAACTGTTATTTTAGCACTGCTATATATTACCTTAACCCAACAGAAAACCACCAGTGGTATTTGAAGTGCACACCTCAACACACGAGATGTGAACCTCAATGCCTGACTTCTCTCTAGTCTGTCTCTCCCTCTGTTTTGCAATTAATGCTTGTATTTTTTTATTTCTATTTCATATTGTTTTTGTTTATTTTTTCTCAGCTGCATGGTAGAATTAGATAAAACCGTGAGTGTTGAATTTATTGAACATTTTCTGATTTTGGTGCAAGAAAAAAGGTTTTTTGCTTTTGTTTTTAATTTTTGACATGATTTTCATTGATATAATATGTTAGAGTATTTCTGCCATGAAACTTAATTAAGCTTCACTATGCATCACTTAGCTACGCATTGCATCACCAGCTTAGTGCATCGCTTTGCCTTGTTGTACTTCACGACAATGTGTAAGAAGCATACGCCTCACACAATAAAATGTGACTCATGCATTTTTTAGAAAAAAGGCCTTGAGGCCTTGCCTGAGGTGCATGCATCCTTGAAGCATGCGCCTCATTTGATAGAGGTGTATGCCTCCATCCATGGTACACTCCGTGCTTGAGGCGTACACCTCAGGGATGTAGTCTGTTTAGTTTTTTAATTAAAAAATTAAAAACTAAACAAAACTGGTCAAAAGGGCTTCACACGTAGCCCTAACTGAACCCCATTTGTATCCCTAAATCCCCTTTTCTCAATCCCAATTCACATGTGAAATTGAAGATTTCAACCATCGTTGCATGCCTGCGAAATTGCTAGAGGCTGGAGCTACAATTGGTGAAGCCATCGCCAACATCAGAATTTCAATTGCAGCTGTAAGTCTTCTCTTTGACTCTCTTCCTCTCCATGGCAGACACCGAACATAGGTGGCCACCTTTATGTGTTTGACTTAGTCTCTTGTCAATGTCCGGCGCTGGCCATGGCACCCTCTCACTCTCTCAGCTCTCGGCTGTGACTGGCCACCCTCTGCGTGTTGCCGTGATGGTATACAATGTGTCCACATGGGCTTTTGTTACTTTGTGTGTATCACCGTGGTCAGTACTGTGGGTTACGATGTTGTGGTAATGTGGCATACAAAGTCAAGAGCTTGAACTTATTTTCTTCATGTGTTCCATCCTTGCACTCATATTACGTGTTCATCTTATTTTACTATTGTCATCATTTGAAGTCTGGACATGTACTCCATTGATGGTGGTCCTCCTCCCATTGTTGCCAAGTGTCGCAAGTGGTGTCTTAGTTTTTATATGTTTTGTATTTGTATCCTTATTTTATGACTTAGCATTTAATGCATCTTTAACTTATTATATTTTCTTTCAATTTTTTTTGTGCCTTAGTTCAAGTTGCTTTTTTTGTGCTTCATGGTGGACAGCATGTTCAATCCTTTACCGAATCAATTGAAGAATATTTTTTACATTATTTTTTTTATATAAATAAATAAAAACATGGAAAATTTACATTACTACAATTACCTTTTTTATTACATATTTTTTTTGTGGATGCTTTTTTCTTTTTCTTTATTTCTAGATCAAACAAGTCATCATTTTGAAAGAGCTGCTTGTCTTCTTCTCTTCTATTTAGATTTTATTCATGTTAAAGAACATGACAATGGTAATTGATGCATTGTCGTAGACAATTCTTTTATATTTGTTTTTTCAATATTGTTTTGCATTAAGTTTCTAATATGTTGTTACTTGTTAACAATTCAAATTTGTCGTATGGTTTAATATTTGTTACATTATGCATTGTTAATATTTGGGTATCCTTCGTAATTTAGCCTTTGCATACAATGTAATTGAACTTATTTTATGCTTATTGAACATATTTGTAATACATTGTTAGGTTTGAGAAAAATGTCACGGCCGGATCCAACATTGAAACATTGCATTGAAGAAGATCATGATGATAAAGAAAAATGGGAAACTTGATATGAAATTATTGTAAGGAAACTTATAAAGGTGGTGTTTGAAGAAAGAAACAACACTTGGCTGGAACTAAAAAAGATGCTAAAGCATGTTACAAAGCCACAAAGTGTTGTAAAATCTTTCAATAATTATTTGTAGGTACAAAAACGTGAAATACAAAGAAAAAAAGACAATCTTGAATTGCATAGAAATGAATGTTTGGATGAAGTAATGATTAGTGGTGGCCTTACATCTCTCAATGTTGTGCATTTGGAATTTCATGAGGACCAATGGATCAATTTATAACTTTAGATATGCGACAACCAACAATCAACAATGCCATCAAGAAAGAGGAAAGAAAGCAAGTATATTCTGCCATAGGTCAGTTTTTTTTTTTGCAAATGTTTTATCATTTAACTTATGTGACAATCCATATTTTGGAAGAATGAGTGAAGCTGTGGGAAATTATGGTCGATGATTGAAACCACCAACTACAACGATATGTGGACTTCAATCATATAAGAAGAAGTTGATAACTGCAAATAAAATTATAGGACTACAAGAAGACATGGTTGACGACTGTTGTACCATAATGGCAGATAACTGAATTGATAGTAAAAGTAGAAATTTGATCAAATTTCTTGTAAATAATCCTTCAGGTACAACTTTTTTAATTGTATAAAAAAGGGAGTTAATAATTTGGTAAAACTATTCGTAGAGATAATTAAAAAATTAGAGAGAAAAACGTAATGTAATTAGCTACTGATAATGCTGCTAACTACAAAGTTGCAGGTATGAAGTTAAAAGAAATTGATAGCTTTCAACATATTTTTTGACACCTTGTGCTGCCATTGCCTAGATTTAATTTTTGAAAATATTGCTAAGATACGTTGCTCAAGGAAGTGATTGAAAAAACAAAAGTTGTAATACACTTATATATGAACATACTTGGGTATTAAATTTGATGAGAAAATGCACAAATGATAAAGAACTTTATAGCCTGCTATTACATGTTTTGCTACTTTGTATCTTGCTTTACAGAGTATTCGTACAAACAAAATACATTGAAGAACATGTTTCTATCACTAGAATTTCAAGGCAGTGATTATTATACTAAAAATCCCAAAGGCAGGTAGTAATGCGAATTGTTACTCAAGATGAAATATTATTAAGGTTACATTATCTTTAGTGAAGGTGTTGAGAGTTGTTGATTCAGATGAAAAGCTAGTTAAGGGATTTTTGTACAATCATATGAAAAGGGCAAAAGTAAAAATAACATGTAATATAGATAATGATAAAAAAGATATATGAAAATTTAGCAAATAATTGATAATAGGTGGGATAATCAAATGCATCATCGTTAACATGCTGCAAGGTATTATCTAAACTCACATTTTCATTACGACAATGATGTCCTTAAAGATAAAAGAATAAAGGCTGGGCTAATGGAATGCTTAGAAATTTTTGTGCCTACTATAGAAGAAAGATTTGATATTTTAGTTCAACTTGATTCATATGAGAACAAAGTTGGTGAGTTCGGCACATCATTAGTAATTAGAACAAGAAAGGAAAAACATCATGGTACATATTTTTTTGTTGTTTTGATTTATATTATGAACTTATGAGTGGATCAAATGAAGTTATCTAAACTACACTTCTCATTTATTTTTGTCAAGTGATTTGTGGAATACATTTGGCTAAAATACAAAAGAATTGAAGAATTTTGCTATGAGAATTCTCAATCATACATACAGTGCATCAAGATATGAATGTAAATGCAGCTCAATCTTCTTGGTAAATAAATGGAACTTTAAAATAATTTATTGTGCTATCATTCAAATATTTTTTTATAATTATCAAAATGATTAACTAATGCAATTACATGATAGGTACATACAAAAAACAAGAAATTGCATTGATAAAAAAAACTTAATTCTTTGGTTTTCATCATGTATATATGAAGATGAATACAGAAAGTGTTTCATCTTCTCAAAAGAAAAGTGTTGGCAAAGGTAATGCTATATGCTTGTAATTTTTGAAATAAATATAAGAACATTGTCATTTTTCTTTACTAATTGTTGCATTTTGTTATGTGTTAGTGTTTTTATATGAAGGTAAAACAATAATGGAAGATTTAGAATATGAGAGTTTAGATGATGATGAAGATGAACTTATTCAATATTTGGATGGTTCAAATGACGATGAACTGTCATCCATTAAAGAATATGACAATCATGGAGATACAATTGACCAATTGCCAACAAAAGTTATTTGAACTTTGTTAAGTATCACTTGATAATTACACAAATTAATTACTTTCTTTTAATTTTTGTATTTATACATATTTCAATATGCTTATATTATTGTTCAACAATACTTATTATTTACTTATTCCCTTAATTGATATTATTAACTGAACACACGTAAAAGCTTTCATTAAAAGCAAACATACTTACAACACCAAGAGCGTACTACTATGCTCTAATACCAAACAGAAAAGGGGCCGGGTTTAAGCACAAAAGCGCCGGTTCGCTTTTACAACAGCATGGGAGGCATAGGAGTGGAGAAGAAGAAATGGAAGGGGAGTGAGGAAGGGAGGTGGACTCAAGCACTTAGAAGCAAGTACTCGGTGGTGGATCGGTGAGAGGATGATGAGTACAGACGCTTTATTAATTTTATGATTTCAACCTAGTTTTGTTTAGGATTTTGAGGGTATTTGAAGGTTTGTTTTTGTAAGACTTCAATATTATCTTTATATTGTTGGAAGCTTCCAATTTTGCCTAAGATGGTGGCTAATTGGTCTTTCAAGTATCTTTGATTTTCTAATATTTCTTTAAGAATATTATTTCTATGTGTATCAAATATGGGTTGCCAAAAGCCCTGATTCTTTATATTGTACGATTCTAGGTTTTGCACTAAAGAAATGTGTAGATCGGTCATAGTATTTAGTTGTTGAGACATGGGACTAGTGTCTTCATTATGAAGTAAATGTTTTCCATTTTGGAAATAACAAGTATGACTGAATTGGTTGTTTTTTATAGTGCTCTTAGTTTTTGGTATAATTCTAAGTTCAGGTTTAGCTTGTTCGAAAAGGAATCCTATTCCTTTTCCAGATTATAATTTGTTCTGAAGTTCGGTGCCTATATAAGCACCACCTCAGCATGTGTACTCATCATCCTCTCACCCATCCACCACCGAGTACTTGCTTCTAAGTGCTTGAGTCCATCTCCCTTCCTCACTCTCCTTCCTTTTCTTCTTCTCCACTCCTCTGCCTCCCATGCTGTTCTAAAAGTGAACCGCGCTTTTGTGCTTAAACCCAGCCCCCTTTTCTGATGCAAGATTTGTATGACCGAAGCATGCAAATTCTGTTTGGAAGAAAGACAGTATCAATTTATTCTGGAAAAAATGGTTGAAAGAAAAGACAATACTATAGAAAAACGAATCCGTGTAGTAGAAAATAGAATAGATGATATAGAAAGAACATTAACTACAGTTGAACTAAAGATAGGATCCATAGAGAACAAAATAATGAGGCTTAATCCAACGAATTACAAGGTGCCGAATACCAACAACAACGGTAAAGGCATAATTTTTTAAAAAGGTGAGAGGGCACTAACTACCATAACCTTCCCATATGAAGATTGACCATAAGGAACAAAGAAGAACAGCTATTAGAATTCCTTATATATTCAAAATAGAAAAGTGGAAATTAGAAATAGATGCCTTAATAGACACATGGTGTAGTGTTTCGGAGTTAGACAAAGCATTAGTCCCACCAGAGTATCATAGAAGCCTAGACCCTGCCTTACAACTTTGGGCAGAACAAATGGATAGATCCTTACATAAATATGATGAAGAGATATGCAAATATAAAATTGCTTTTAGAATCTCTAAAGAACAACATACTGCCCACCAAAGGCCTAAGACATTCATTAGACATATGCAATTACATGATAGTACAAAATGCATTATAGGACTAAATTTCATTCTAGAAAATATGGCTGGATGTGTCATAACTAGAACAGGCCTTTCTTTTCTTAACAACCAAGTTCCTTGGTTACGAGAATGGAAATCATATGAAAATAAAGGCTGCAAATGTAAAATTCCAAGAGCATGCAAAGAAAAAGTAGATCTAACTTATTTAGAAGAAGAAGACGACCTAGAAGAATTAGAAATAGACCCCGAATATAACCTTATAAATATACAAAAAATCTATAATAAATTAGAAACAGGCGGTACAGAAATAGATGATTTGCTCAAAATATTAGAAAAGGATGAAATCATAAGAGAAATACCTACTAAACATTGAGATCGTAATAAAATAGAATGTATACTACAGATAAAAGATCCAAGAATTACTATTTCCAACAAAAAGATAAGTGCTACGAATGAAAATATCAAAGATTTTGAGACACATGTAAATGAATTGTTGAAACTAGGAGTCAGAAGGAGAAGTATAAGCCCTCACAGAAGTTCCCTTTATTTCAATAAGCATAGTGAACAAGTCCGTGGAAAATCAAGAATGGTCATAGACTATAGGCCAGTTAATGACAACACTATAGATGATCTTATGATATACCGATAAAACTAATTAATCAATAGTATACAACATAGTAAAATATTTAGTAAATTTGATTGCAAATCTGGATTTTGTCAGGTAAAAATGCATAAGGATAGTATCCAATGGACTGCATTACTTGTCTTTAGGAAGCTTTGAATGGTTAGTCATGTCTTTTGCTTTAAAAAATGCTCCTGCTATTTTCCAACGGAAAATGGATATGATATTTGGCCAATATAGAGAATTTGTTTGTATTTATATAGATGACATCCTCGTTCATAGTAAAACCCAACCAGAACATATAGACCACTTACAGATAGTATTAGGAGAATTTTTATGAAATGAAATTATAATCAGTAGTAAAAAGGCACAGTTTTTAGAAAACACATAGAATATTTAGGTGTAGAAATTGGGGAAGGAAAGTCAAACTACAACCACATATAGCAAAAAAACTTTGGAATTTGAAATACATGACATCAAAAGCCTTCAATGTTTTTAGGATTAGTAAACTATGCTAGACCATTTATTAAAGACTTAGGAAACTGGTCGTCCCATTATATAGTAAACTCGGCCAACTGGGGTTAAGACCTTTAATATAGAAGATATGAAACAAATAGAAAAAGTTAAGGAACAATAAAACACTTACAGAAATATATCTACCCCTAGACTCAGATTTCTAATAATTGAAACTGGTGATGTATTAATGGGTGGGAAGTACTGTTAAAAGGGAACCCAACAAGTATGATTCCAAAGTGACAGAAGTTGTCTGCAGATATAGCAACGGCCAATACTAGGAAAAGGGACTCTCCAGTGTATAGATCAAGAAATTCTTGCAGTTATGGCTATTTTTTGCAGATTAGGACCGATTGTGATGCTATTGTAAAATTCTATGAAAATAAAAATTCCAAAGGAATAAGCCAGAGAAGATGGATATCCTTTAAAGACACCCTTATAAACCAAAATCATAAAGTGACATTTGAACACAAAAAAGGAGAAAACAATCATCTAGTCGACATGCTAAGCAGACTTCTAAAAGATGAATAGAGACATTGATGTTTATGAATTCGAGATAAGAAGACTCAATAAAATTATAAGTTATCTTGACCAATCCAGAGTAAGTTAGTGATAATCTTTTAGACATTGTTTTAAGTATGCAGCAGTTGGTTGCAACCATGAAACAAGTAAGAGTTCGAGCATCTTCATATCATTCTTCTCTCGATTTTAGGTAACATCATTTAAGGGATCTGCACATAGACATTAGCCACGGTAGACAACATAGAATGCATTGTTTCACTTGATATTTTTCTCATTATAGGACAAGAGGCCTCTACAAACGAGTTGCCCCTCGACCCAACCTAGGATTACCAATCTTTCCCCCATTCAAATTTGGTCTTTCAAACCTCTCCAGGCCTCACCCTTGATCTAGAAGATCTTGCCTTCTAGACAACCTCTGGCAAACAAAAAAATCCCTCATACCAAAAATCCTTTCTTTATTAGCCAGCATCTAAACTTAAAGAACAGGCAACTTCAGTCCAAAACTCTGCCATAACTCTCCATAGATCATATACCCCTCTGACCTTAGAGCTTCCCTAGAAGCAGCAGCCCAAGCAAAATAAGTTGGCGGAAAAAAGAAAAGGAAAAGCTAAATAACAAATACAAGCTCTAAATCAGAAAATAGAATCCTCACAAA
This sequence comes from Nymphaea colorata, assembly GCF_008831285.2. Lineage (NCBI taxonomy): Eukaryota > Viridiplantae > Streptophyta > Magnoliopsida > Nymphaeales > Nymphaeaceae > Nymphaea > Nymphaea colorata. The sequence continues at coordinate 21,369,534 of NC_045143.1, forward strand.
CATGTTGAAGAAGAAATCAAAAAATTAGGAGAAAAAAGGGAGACAGTTCCCCCAAATATTCCATTAGTCAATGAACAGATCTATCATTGGTAATGGAGGCAAAAAGAAAAGAACAAGTTGACATGCAGAATCTATTAAGGAGAATGGTGCGAAATTCAAAAAAGAGAAAGCCTGGTTTGGAATTTCTCTATTGAAACACAGACACAACCACCATGAAGAAAATTCTTTTTGTGAATGTGAACAACAATTTTCAATTATACAAGCCACCCTTAACCTTAGAAAGTGGCAAGACCAAGAGATCCGGGGAATAAAACTTTCCCCAAAAGTCTTCTAGAACAAGATTTTCAAAACGAATCCTGGTTACTAAAGAAAGCAGGTAAAACATCTTGATTTCCATTGGCAATTGGCATATACGTTAAGAAGGACGTTCAAACTTGGAGATATAAAGCCTTATGGCTATGTTAACTTAGACATTGAATTATTCCTCCCTCATATGAATATACTTGTGAAGCAAAACAAGAGATCACGATCAACATATACACTTCACTCTTTCCCCTGCAAACCGAATTCCTAAGAGACTCTTAGAATCTTTTAATTGGAGAAGATGTATATTCACAACTGAAGCATTGGAAGCGTAGACAATTGCTACTGACCAACATGCCCTGTGGACAGAACTACTTGTATGGTAGCTGAAGAGAAATTCACGAATCTTCCTAGCAGATAGTTGGCTTAATGAAAATTTTAATTCCTTTCCAAAGTATCTTATAGATAAACCATGGCCTCTTTGAACATTTCTACCAAATCCATGATAGCAATCCTGCAGAATGGACATGTGACGATAAAAATGTCAGAGAATCATTTATAGAGACGACAATGAAGATGAGTGGAATGTTGGTGGTGAAGGAGGATGGATAATAATGAACAATATGAAGAAGATATTATAGAAGAAATAGGAAACAACTGAAAGTAGGGACGAAGCTATGAGTCCTTAACCCTGCAACCAAACGCTTGTCAAGATCGGTAAAACTTGGCCCCTGCAAGTTATGGTTAAACTTCCCATGGGTATAGTGCTTTCATGTAAAACTTAAGCATCATTCATTTGAGAAGAAACATGATAAACTTCTCTTTGGGAAAATTCCCCAAGTTAAAAATAGGATTTGCATTGTAGATTATCGCTTAAAAATCTACCCTAGAAAAACCCTCTAGGATAAATATGGGTTTTACGTTTGTAAATTTTCGAAATAAAAATTTACCCTGTGACGTACCCCACAAGATAAGCACTGGGTCACATCCTGAGGCAAATCATCCCGAGAAGCCTCCAGAAGATTGATGTAGTTGCCGACTTTCTTTTGTAATATAAAGCAACATTGTGTGAAGACAAAGGAAATAAAGACGAAGAAACCTCACACGCGTCAAAAAAGTAAAAGTAACAAGACACGCGGCTTCTCATTGAGAAAAAGCGAAGGCGGTTTCTGTAGCAGTTACTATAGCAATCACTGTGGTACTGCGGTAGACACTGTAGCATTGCAGCGGATACTGTAGCGTACTGTAGCACTTTTTGACTTTTTGGACACGATCGACTGCACCTAATCCAGCACACAACACTGTTACCTTCGAGTTCCTTCGATAGTAACTACTTTTGTTTGCTAGTGTTTAGCTTATTCGGAAAGAATCCTATTCCTTTTTTATATTGTCATTTGTTTTGAAGTCTAGTGCCTATATAAGCATCACCTCAACATATGTATGATCATCCTCTCACCCATCCACCACCGAGTACTTGCTTCTATGTGCTTGAGTCCATCTCCCTTCCTCACTCCCCTTCCTTTTCTTCTTCCCACTCCTCTGCCTCCCATGCTGTTGTAAAAGCGAACCGGCGCTCTTGTGCTTAAACCCGACCCCCTTTTCTGTTCAGAGAAAGTTTTCCCCCAGAGGAGTGGCGAAGAAGAAAACCCTCTATAGATCTTTCCTGTCTAAGGTTTCTAAGGCATCCTTTTCCCTTAGGTTTATAGGTATCCCGCTCTTTATATTCTACATAAGGGGAAACATTTGGCGAAAATACAAAAGAATTGAAGAATTTTGCTATGAAATTCTCAACTTACATGCAGTGTATCAGGATGTGAATGTAAATGCAGCTCATTCTTTTTGGTAAATAAATGAAACTTTCAAATAATTTATTGTGCTATCATTCAAATGTTTTTTATAAATATCAAAATGATTAACTAATGCAATTACATGATAGTACATACAAAACAAGAAATTGCATTGAGAAGAAAAACTTAATTCTTTGGTTTTCATCATGTATATATGAAGATGAATACAGAAAGGTTTCATCTTTTCGAAAGAAAAGTGTCGGGAAAGGTAATGCTACATGTCTGTAATTTTTTAAATAAAGATAAGAACATTGTCCTTTTTCTTTACTAATTGTTGCATTTTGTTATGTGTTAGTGTTTTTATGTGAAGGTAAAACAATAATAGAAGATTTAGAATATGAAGTTTAGATGATGAGGAAGATGAACTTCTTCAATATTTGGATGGTTCAAATGACGATGAACTGTCATCAATTAAAGAATATGACAATCATGAAGATACAATTGCCCAATTGCCTACAAAAGTTATTTGAACTTTGTTAAGTATCACTTGATAATTACACAAATTAATTACTTTCTTTTAATTTTTGTACATATACATATTTCAATATGCTTCTATTATTGTTCAACAATAATTAATATTTACTTATTCTCTTAATTGATATTATTATCCGAATCTTGGTTTTCCTAGTTTTGTTATTTGTTTTTCAATGATAGTTCTATGACAATTGTTTAGGACAGGTCATGCTATGCACCAATTATGCAGCACTCTTTGTACTATGTTGTTATAATATTGTGTTTGTTTGGATTTAAAAATCATTGTGGTTTGCATATATTATATATTGTTCTTTCTTGATATGCTTAGTGTCATAGTCATTTTTTTCAGTTTCATTGCTACTTTTACAAATATTATATAATTCATAAATTTGTCTGTGAAGCTTACGCTTCAATTAATGCCTCACCTCGCCACGCTCTAGTCACCTGCTCGCCTTATCACCTTTTACAACATTGCTTCACAACATTGTATACTTTCATGAATTGCAGGCTAAAATTTTGAAAATATAACAAGTCAATGAATTAGGCAGTTGCCTAAAATTTATATGAAAATAAAGTGCACGTTAATACTAATGAGACTAGCAACAACTCAAATACAAGCAACCAATTAATACTACAATAGCATAAGACATTTACCTCAAGAATATCATAAAAGTCTTCACATAATGATGCCTTCAACATGGGGCTTCAACTACACTCTAGCAAATCTCATTGCCTTCTACATCTTAAAAAGCAACCTATCTAACTTGAACTGCAACAAGAAAAGGGCAACACTAAGAGCTAGCTAGATTGTAAAAAATGATGAAGATGAAAAAATCCCCTATCAATCTTTTGTAGCTTAGATTGTAATAGAGATTTGCTGAAGCTAGTAAGACATACTTCATGAATCCAAACATATGACAGCCAAGCATGAAAGAGTTCAAAATCTCACCTCATCTAATTGAGTGTGGGTTCACCAAGGACAATCTCTGACCATCCCCAATTGAGTGTGTGTGTGAGCACATGTATATATATATATTATTGAAAGGGTCAACGGTCCATCAACATAAAGATCATGTTTGAGTTGGCAGTATCAGCAATAAAACTTTGATGAACTGAAATATTTATTTTCAACATGCTCACTTTATTTGAACATAAAGTGCATGTTAATACTAATGACAAACTGCAAGCCAAATGTTACTTAAATATGCTCAAGCTCTCCATCAAGAAGGCGATCACATAAATTTCTCATAACACATAAAAGAAATGAAAAATTTTGTGAGTTTTTCTAAGATGAAATAAATTAACAAGAAGTAGTATCCTTTAGACCTTCCGAATTAACATAAAGCAACAAAGTTTGCCATGTTCCTCTGCAGCAGAGTTTGCCTTTGAGCAGCACAAGACTATGCAGTTTTGATAGTTTAGATGTATGCTAGTTATGTTAGATATAGCAGATGCCAACCAAACATGCATGCATGATCTTTGTCTAAAAAGTTCAAAAAAAAAGAAAAGACACAACATGATAGGTTAGCATTAAAAAAGTATAAAAAAATGGGAAAAACAGTAAAAGAAGTCGTCATGATTCATGACACCATTGATTGACGCTATTCAGCTGAGGCTGATCAGGCTATAGACAAAGTTGGCCTCCCTTGTATGCTAACAATTAAAGAAGGAAAGAAAGGAAACAAGAAAATTCACTGTTTTGGTGTGTGAGACTAGTATGTTGAACCCATGGTCAATATAATCTCAGCTTTGTGAAGCATGAATAATACCATTCTTAATTGAGTAGACTTGGTTCTGTCTTGCTCAGGAGGAAGAGGACCGTTGAGGGCACAATCTGCTATCTGTCAAATTTACTGCTTTCCTGTGGCCGGTAAAGAATGCCTAATTTGTAAAAGAAAGATAATTACTAAATCAGTGAGAGAAAAAAAAAGACAAAAAAAAGTAGAGAACATCTCTGCTCGGCTGGTGGAATAATGAACAAAATGAAAAAGAAAGGGGTTGAAAAAAAAAAAATAGAAAACAAAAACATACCTATTCCCTTGCTGTATGACACCTTGTCCTTCTCTTTTTTGTATGCTCTATTTTCCCTTTCTGGGAGGAGGCAAATAACCCCTGCATCTGCGGAGCTAATATAAGCTCTTTGTTTTCAATTTTGATTTTTGATTCGGCGTTCCCTAATAAAAGATGATCAGGGCATCCACCGTCTGAGGTTTGCCAGTGCTCCTTCCTCTCTGTTTGACTTCATCCACCTACCATTTGTCGGAAAACTGTGATCTCGCCTCTGCTATGGTAATAGCAAAAGAAGTTGGGTGCCACCATGCCAGCGAGAGGACGTCACCATGAGGCAGACTCACCCTCCTACCATGGTGACATGCCGGTCATTTGAAATCACCAGCAATCAAATGTCGCTAGACCCCGTAGGATGCGGAGATGGCTGGAATCCCACGAAAGTTCAAGGTTCATGTCAAGGAAGTTCACGGTTGCATCAAGAAGACCTGAGGAGAGAACATATGGAGAACAATGAAGAAGTCAGGTAAGAAAGGTCCTTAACCCTTTTTTCTATGAGAATTTCAAAATCGCCCCAAACATTTCTAACTTTTTCAGAAACATTGTCATAATTAAAGACGTTTAATGCACTGCACTTTCAATATTTTATTTACGAAAGAGGATCTGACCCCTTGTTTTGCAAATTAAAGAGGTTCCATGCTCATGAAAACTCGGAAATAGGTTTCGAATCATGATTAACTGGATACAATAGGCAATATTGTTACCATATAAAGGGAAAAAAAGTAGCATTTAGAGTTGATTTCATTTAATAAAAATATAGCACATGATTTTTACAACAAGATTCAAATACAGAAAAATCAATATTGACAGCTACTAGAATCTTTGATGGTTTGATATCAATTTAAAGATTAAAAGAAATTTAAGCTGTCAATGTTTTCTTATTTATAATGAAAGTGTGCATTTTGTAAATAACATACAAATATTTTTATTTGCTGATGTTTATGCAATTCATTCTTTTCATAGAATTTTTTTCTGATTTTGTATATTTCTAAATTAAATTTTTTCAAAAGTTTAGTTTAGAAAAGCTATGATTTTTAAATTTGTTTTTGGTTCACATTTAACTTTTCAATCATACGGGTTTACAAGTTTTACGATGTTGTTAGTACAACAAGTCATATTAATGAAAGGAATGGAACACCTTGAGGTCGAGAGTCAAGACTATTTTCCAAGCTGAGGGTCCATTCTTTGTGTTTGGGGTCGATGACACCAAACATTCACTAATTAGCCTCTTCCTGATTTTTCTTGAAATTAACTTGAAAAATGAGAAAGTAACTAAAATTTTAAATTCCTTTTCAAGATTGGTCCGGATTGAAATTCACATATCTGATATGTGGATATGACATAACATGCCTTCACCTTGATTTGACAAAGAGGGATGAAAGACTAATCAACCTTAGTTACATTAATAAATGGTCAGATTTAAGATCGGGATGTTAAAATCGGCTTAATCAGTCTATTGGTAAACATTTTACCAACAAATAGATGCAAAAGAGGGTAACGCCACAGGGTGGGCATCGGGGCAGCACGGTCAAATTGTAATTAAAAAATATAAAATATTTTCTATATATATAAAGAAATTTTTAAAATTGACAAAAATTTTATCTAATCAAGAATGTGGACAAATGTTTTCGTGGAATACTTGGCGTGTTGAATGTTGTCTGATATTGCTTCATTAATCACATATATATTACATACTCTTTAGTCCTTTCATTTCTTTTTGCCATCACAGAGGGATCATGTACGTATTTTTCATGTGATAAAAGTGCAACCAAGTGATTAATAATGTGATTAATGGGATGCAGTCTGGACCAATTAATAGAAACTTTTTATGTTTAACCAACACGATCTGGTACAGACACGGTAATTTGTTTTAAACCTTACCCCTCCCTCTCTGTCGGATCGTCAAGGTATGCTCCCTCCCCCTCTTCTCATTCTTTTGTGATTTTCTTCTCATTGATCCTTTGCATGATTTTTTGAAGGTTATCACTCTTCTTGTCTCGTGTACAACTTTTTCTCACAGGAATCCAGCAATGCTCCATCGGAAAATCAAAGTCATCTTTTGATTCGCCAGGGATGAGTTCAACCTCTGCAAGGCCATGATGGGGTACAGTTCTACAAAAGATTGAAGGCTCAATCTGGGATCCGCTGGCTATGAAAGGTAACATTCTCTTTTATTTTCCACATACACCTCATTTTTCATTTCATTACAATCTCTAGGGGCCGTTTGATGGCCTAGAAATCTGGATTGGAAATATATTTCTGAAAATATATTTTCTGAAAAAAATAAATGGGAAAAATCTTTTGGATTACCATTTTGATGTGTGTGTGATGATTGAGAAATATATTTCCAAAAATATATTTCTGAGTTTGATGATAAAGAAATATATTTTCAGATTTCTAGAAAATAATTCTTAGTTTGATAATCAGGAAACATTTTTCCAGATTACAGAAATTAAATAAATAACCACACCAAATAGATAATAACCAACAATGGCCAGTCTTTTTAGTACAAGAACAAAAATAACTGCAGTATGCAACAAGATACTGTAAATATAAACAGTATCAAATGTTTTAATCAACATCTACGCACAATTCATAAAACTGAACCATACTCATTGGATATATATGAGAATTTCACTATAAAGTATAGACAATAGATAAACCAGATACATATTCCCATCAGTGATGAAATTTTACATAAGTGTTCAGAAGAGCTTCAACATTAAATACAAAGCCAAGTGCGTGTGTAGAGTATCCATAGAAGCAAGTACATATGTAGCTTCATGTACGCATCCACCATAACAAAAAGAAGCTCAACAAAATCAAATATGCCCCTTGCACCACTTCGAACAAGACGACATACTTATGTCGGGGCTTCATCTTTAAACAAGACGTCATAACAGCTGATGAACTGAAAATGAAAATACATACTGTCTAATGGCAAGCATAAGGGCATAGCAAGTGCTGAACTAGAAATCAGTAACTAATGACATTGATACAGAAAATTCCAATGGTATTAGCACAAACATAAGATTTAGTTGTTAAATTATGCAATTACTAAATGAATAATATTCAAAATAATGGAAGAAAGCAATTGACTTGTTGCATCAAAAATTGTAATGCAGTTTCGTCTCCAAGTTGCAAAAAGGTCCACTACATCATTAAAATATGTAAATAACAACTACTCTGAGTATGCATCAACAGTAATGAAGGATGTCAAAGAGAGGAATCCATCTCAGCCATCTGGTTAAAAAGAAACATACATAATCGAGGCATTCTAATTCCAAAATACACAAATGTTTGGCATGGCATGCAGAAATGCAGTCTGAGATCTTCCTCGGGTTGTCTTCCTTTAAAAGTAATCAATGGTGTTTGCCCATGGGCTACCATCTCTTTGAAACTTTTTCATTTAGAAGATACCAGGTATGTGTTTTAGGCTTTTAGCAGTCCTTTCAGACGGCAAAAACATAAACTGAATTATTCAGATAAAGATATCATGCATAAGCCCATTTTATGATGTTTCATGAATCCTTTTAGCTTTCGTGAATCAAACTGAACTCCCCTGTGGCAACATTCTATGAAGGGGATTTGCTGATCAACCTGCAATAAAACAAAAAGTTAGGAATCAACTTGTTGATCATGTTTGCAATAAATTAAGAAGAGTTCTCCCAGCAGATGCCTTTCATTGGAACTTGCTGATCATGCCTTAACTAAGAATCCTCCCAAGACGTTACATTTCATCTAGCCTGAATCCAATCGAGTCGAACCAAATAAGTGAGTTCAAAAATCTAAACTATTTGAGCAAATGTTAAAGACACAAGAAAATGCAGAATGAAGTGAATGTGCACTTTCCTTTATTATGGCCCATACCAGCAACCAACTTAAAAGAGTTAGAAGCGTAGCAAAAATCAATTTCATGCTGGTAATCTCGAAGACACCCATTACTAATCTGTGCGTGGAGAGAAAGAGAGACCAGGAGAGATCTGTACTTGGGAAGCATGCACTACCCATTACTATATGTATGCAGAGAGAGAGAGAGATCTGTACTTGGGAAACATGCACCTTCCCATTATGGTCTATAAGAACAGCCAACTTAAAAGAATTAGAAGCATAGCAGAAAAGCAAATTCATGCTAATAATCTCGAAGCACCCATTCCCATTGTGGTGGGGGAGGAGGAGAGGCCTTCTGTTTTTACTAAGAAATGGTTATTGATGTCTGCAAGGTCATTCCAGATGTTTAGGTGAAAGGAAAAAGGAACATAGAAAGATTTAGTCTATATTCTGAATAAGATTGGGTTTATCCGAGCATTAGATATTTGAGTTGGGGAACAACTAAAATTTATTAGTTGTACTAAGGATTTGCTCAATGTTTTTTCTACTCTTTCTCTAAAGTGTGTCATTAAATCAAATTTAATTTTCTTGAGAATTTATTTTATGGACATTGGACAAAAATGATGGAAGTTATAACTACCCTATGATGTATGCATGTGCATGTATTATTTACAATACATTGATATGCATGTGAACTATATTCTAAAAGATAGTGCATTGAAGCTTTTATGTTGCATGCCATGAAAGAGATGTCACTTATGGGATTCTTCAGTGATTGAGTCTTATCTTACAGGGCAGAGGTAGCTATGAAGATCATTCTGATATACTCCATCTTATTGTAGACCTTGTGGAGGCAAGCTGCTATGCTGACAACCCTGAATGGAGGTTAACATGATACTGAACCTTAAAGTGAAAATTTAACTAGCTTAGCGATAGACACTTCTCATGAAAAGCTCTTAGTTCAATTATGAATAGTTTTAGTTATTTTATCCTATCTAATCTGCATTTTCTCTCTAGTGTTGATGAACAAGTTGCCAAAGATATTCAACTCTTAGATTCTATTGCTGAAAAACAACACAAATATTTTCTGAAGAGTGCATTCTGTTTCCAGCAGATGTTCAGATCCAATCGCTGTATCCGCTGTAGGTGTTAACCTACAAACACTGGAATGAGTTCATAAGTATTGTGATTTTCTTTTATATTCACTGTCAGCTATGTATCTAAAACTTTTCCTATTCAGTAAATAAGAAAGCAGTAAAATCATTTGTTTGGAACAACACCAACATCAAAAAGAACGGCTTTCTCTTCAGAAATGACAGATTCCATCCATAGGACAGAAGAAAGGCAGGGCTTGATGAGTCTGTTCTAGCTCCAAGCTTTTTCAAAGAAAAAGACAGGAACATTCAATTGTCAAGCTAATTGGTAAGCACGAGTTAAGAAGTTAATGCATTTGCGAAGAAACCAGTCAACTACTAAATGTACAAACTTAACAAAATCAATCTCTGCGACAAGAAACCCTCACAAAAGAAAAAGGGGATAGAGAAACAGACTGGACTTTCTATATGGAAGCCTCCTGGAAAAAAAGATTCTTTCACAGTAGGAGTCAAAATAGAAAAGGGATATCCAAAAATTCAGAGAGAAACGGAAAAAAAAATAAATACTATTCACCATTCATGTTCAAACACTAACCTATCCACGAAAACCTTGTAGATCTGCTCACAGAGTAACAATCGAGCCTCAATCTGTTGCTGCGGAGAGGAAGAGATGAATTCCTGTGCTACAGTAACAGGGCGAGCCAAAATCAGTGTTTCCTAACACAGAAGCCGCTGCACAAACAACAGATGAAGAGACGAGGGCTTCTTCTTCAGCAAGGGTGAGAGAGACGAGGAGGGGATCAGGAGAGTGAGGGCAGAGGGACAACGAGGGAAGCAGGAGAGTGAGAGGTGAGAGAGACGACTAGGGAGCAGGAGAGTGAGAGGGCGAGAGAGACAACGACCAGCAGGCAGAACGGAGGCGACAGAGGCAGCACAGGCCTGCGGCAGGAGGGAGAGGGAGGCGGTGGTGGGTGGGAGGTGATGCGTGGGTGCCCTAATGGGCAAAAAATAAAACCGGCAAAATGTTTCCACCCGGTGGAAACATTTTCCAAAAAAAAAATTCTGGAAATGTGTTTAACGGTTATAATTTTCATTCCACCTTTGATGGAATGAGAAAAATTTTGAATATTTGAAAATTTTCTCCATGGCTACAGGATATTGCCAGGCCATCAAACGGCCCCTAGAGTTTTTTTCGGAAACCCAATCTCTGTTCTGTGACTTTTCTTGCCATTTTCTTTTGTCATATTTAGGAATACCTAATTTTGAAGCATATTAAGAAATATTGCAAGCTTTTCGACTTTTAAGAACCAAAAGCCGAACTGATGATTCCCTATGCAATCCATCTCCTGCAGTTCATAGAGGTAGGTTTCCAAGATAAGGATAGGTATACTCTCTACGACTTCCTTTCCAACCAATTTATATGGCAACCATCTACATTATCCATTTACACATGAGTGGGATTTTTTATACACCATTTTTTGCATTGGGGGCATTTTTTTGATCTGAAATATAAATTAGTCCACATTCTGCACACTAAATGAACATGTATAAACATTTAATGGGGTAACCTTTTCATTGAATAGAAGACTTGTTTTTTTTTTTGTTTTCTATTGGTCATTGTCTAAATAAACAGTGGAAAGAAACCAAAAAGCTTCTTGTCTTGTCTTTTTCTTTTCTTTTCTAGCTTCCTTCATTTGATAGGAAATAATCAAACCTCTTCACATGTGAAGTCAGACTTTTGAAACGTGATTCTTTATGTGCATATACATTTTATTTCACCAATTTAATTTATATAAGTGAAATGAGTTGCGTTTTTTTCGTTTTTCATTCTTCGTTTTTTAAATATGTTTTTTAATTTTTAAATGGCAATTCATTTTCTCTGTTTTTTTTTTGCACTTTTCGAAAATAATGTGCTTTTTGTATACACACACAAAAGGACGCAGTGGCATCATAAAAATCCTAGGTGAGAAAACATGCATTGCATTTGTAGGAGTTGGTGTCTAGTCATAGTACTAAGTTAAATCTTGGTTTACGTTTTCCAATCACTAGGCTGTTCTTATCATGCTGAACATTTTGAATCAGCCTTTGTGAACATATAACCAAACTGCTTATGTGAGACTTTGTTCACAAATATTCGTCAGCTTTAATACCACAGTCCTTTTCGAGCATTGGTTTAGTGTCAAGGATACTTGATGGTCTCATGAAAATGTTTGCAATTCTGGTGGAGTGTGCAGCATCATGAAAATTATCTGAGCATGTCTGAATTGGAACACATTGCAAAGGTAATTGTAAGATTCCTGGCTGGCTGAATCATTTTGACCTTTTGTCTATCACATAGTGGACCTCTGTATGCATCTGGCTAGTGACTATGGCTAACATGGGATTATATTTCTTAGCACCTAGACTTAACAGCCATTTTCTTTTGTCAAAAGAAATATGATGATATGACTTTCATGAAGTATTTTGAGGTATAGTGTTTTCATCATAAGCATAAAATTATTTGCAATAGAACTGCTTGAGAGCTAGTCTTCAGAATGTGAGCATGTGTTGGTTTGTCTTTCTTTTATTTTTTCATTGGGGGGGGGGGGGGTTGTGTTGGTGGTGTTGGGGGAGAGAGAGAGAGAGAGAGAATAAGCCTATTTAAAAGCTTATAAGATGATAATGGTTTTGCTGTAACATGAGCATGTTCGATGTTTCTTCCTAATAGGTTGATCTTGTTTGTTGTATCATGAAAATGTTTGATGCTTTCTTCCTAATAGGATGATATTGGTTCTACAACATACATGGTGAGCACTGCAGGTAGACTTTTAGTTCATTCAAGTTGCCTTGTCATACTGGGTGAACTATGGTGGTAAAGAGTTTGAAGCAGTTGAGAACTGTGGAGGTAATCATCTACGTTGCATCAAGAAGAAAGAAGAACTTCAAAAATTACTCAACAGGAAAATAGAAGGGAAAGTTGCAAAAAAAAGCATCTGTCTTTCTACTTTGAAGCATCTATCTCTCTACTTTGAAATGCTTTTCCATGTTACCTCCAAATCAATGTTGTAAGAAGCGTATGCCTCACACACAAAAAAAAACGCGACTCAAAGCGTTTTTTAGAAAAAATGCCTTGAGGCAGGGCCTTGGGTGCACGCATCCCAGAAGCATGCACCTCATTTAATACAGGCGTATGCCTCCATCCATGGTGCTCCGTTCTTGAGGCATACGCCTCAGGGAAAGTGTTGAAAAAAGTAATGCTATATGTTTGTAATTTTTGAAATAAAGGTAAGAACATTGTTTTTTTTTCTTTACTTACTATTATATTTTGTTATGTATTATTGTTTTTATATGAAGGTAAAACAATAATAGAAGATTTACAACATGATAGTTTTGATGATGAAGCAACTGAAGAGGAAGATGAACTTATTCAATATATGTATGGTTCAAATGATGATAAATTGTCATCTATTACAGAATATGAAAATGATGAAGATACGATTGGCCAATCGCCTACAAAAATTATTTGAACTTTCTTAAATATCACTTGATAATTACACAAATTAGTTATTTTTTAATTTTTGTACATATACACATTTCAATATGCTTATATTATTGTCCACCAATACTTCTTATTTACTTATTCTCTTAATTAATATTATCATCTGAATTTTGGTTTTCCTAGTTTTGGTTATTTGTTTTTCAGTGATAGTTCTATGACCTGTTTAGGACAGGTCATGCTTCTATGCCAATTATGCAAGCACTCTTTGCACTATGTATGTTATGACATTGTATTTGTTTGGATTTGCAAATTATTGTAGTTTGCATATATTGTGTATTAGTTTTTATTGATATGCTTAGTATTGTAGTCATTTTTTTCAGTTTTGATGTTATTTTATAAATATTATATAATTCACAAGCTTGTCTGTGAAGCTACACTTCAACTAACACCTCACCTCGCCTCGCCTCATGAGAGGCTGAACGTATCGCATCACCTTATTGCCTTTTACAACGTTGCTTCAAATACCATCAAGTTGTTCTTCTTGAGAGTACGGTGCCACTTTTTCTTAGTAACTTGATCCGGCAACACCCAACTAGAAGTTTCTCTTGTTCTCCGCCTTTTCCTCTGCAATACAATATGCATGATGCCGGTAGGTATGGTCATGAAGGGTTTGCATGTAATTGATGTCTAGCAATGTTAAAATGACTTGTACATGACCTAAAAAATCCTTAGATGAACTATAATGTCTCCCACCAGGCATGCCATCTATTTTCTCCCCTACCCTGAATGGGGAGTAGCATGAAGCCGAAAATTTGAGATTTGGATATTAGAAAAATTGCAAGAGAAAGGGATCCGCCTACTGGTACGATGTCTAACCATGTCTCCCCGCCTTTAACATGGATAATTGGACCTAAGACTAAGCATTTCTCAAAAGTTGTACAAGTCATTTGATTGATGCATTATATATGTTTGTGCATAAGGGTTTGAAATTTGATTTTGAAGTTCATTTGAACTTAATTTTGAACAACCAACTTTTTGACCATGTTTTAGATAAAATGAAATGGATTTTAAACAAGTTATTTGAAAATCTAATTGGTTTTGACAAGTTATTTAGAAACTCAACTTGTTTTAGAAATTTGGGCAAATTCTTTTGAATTTTGGCAAAATTGAAAATTGTTCAAGATTGATTCTAGTTGGGACCATTGATTTTATCTAAAAATTTGAGAGTTAAGGAAATTTGGTTCGAAATTATATTTGTAAATTGAGGATCTGATTTGTAAATAGTTGAAAATTGGAGTTTTAGTTCGTGAACTTGAAGTTAATATGCAATCTTGGATCAAAATTTTGAACTTAGTTTAAAGTAAATTAAAAAATGAACTTGACTTAAATAGTTGATTTAGCTTGAAAAAATGGATCAATTGATCAAATTTGAAAATTGGTTGATCAAAAGATAGGAATTTTGAATTGAAATTGTACCGAATTCTCTTTTAAAGAAGATTTTCAATTTTTCAAGTAAAGCTTGTTTTTGGAAAAAAAGGGATTCCAATATTTTATAGAAAAGTTTTATGTTCCAAATATATTTGTTGGTTAGATTGATAGGATTCTTGTATTTTCTTTTCAAAACTAAGTGAGATTCCAAATTCTTTGTTGCAATATAGCTCGGTCATGTTTTGTAACTTGAATTGTTTCACTTACTTTCTAGAGCTCGTGCATGTGTGTATGAATTAGATAAGTGAATGCATGCATGAATTAAGAAAATAAACTATATGAGTGCATACATTCTTCACTCTCACTAACTCTCCATGCATCTACACGTGTTAATTTTTTATTCCATCATACATGCATTCATGAAATAAAGAGCCAATTTATATTAAATTGGATATGTAGTACAATGTCTAGGCTATACTTGGTATTGGATCAAGTATAACTACTACAATACAGTCTATAAGGTTGACATAGATAAAATTCTTAAACTTGAAAGTGAAACAGACCATGTAAATGTATGCACTGATTTAATGGTTGCAAATTAAGAAATGTCTACTTTGGAGATCTTTCTTCAAAGTAAAATGTAATTTCATAGATTAAATATTGAAATTGATGACACATATATACATATTTTGAATATATACATCTATTTTTCCATTAAAGTACATGTTGGAATGCAAATGGGATCGTAGAAGCAATGTTTACTCCAAATTTGGTTTTAAATCTCAAGGCTATGCAAATTAGTATAGTATGTTGAGAGAATTTGATAAAATTTCTATTGCCAGTTTTGTGAATTTTAATTACAGCTTTTGGCTGAAATTTTGTGATGTATTAATTTGAAAACCAAACCAATTGCAAAATTGAAAAATGTAAAGTCGAAATCATGAATATCAGCCATATTAGAAGCTACTCTCTACAGTGCTGATTAGGCAAGACTAGGGATTCGGTCTAATTTCATAGACATTGACAAATTAGTAGCTTCCTTTGAGCTGAAACAAGTATTTTAGGATCTCAAACTTTATGTTCCAAGATTCTTTGAAAAATCAAATTCTAGGTTTTAAAAATACATATATATACCACTTCATCAGCCTGATTTCAATGTTGTAGTTTGAGCATCAAGATTCTAAATAGTTTATTTTCTTAAGAACTATATGAGTGCATACATTCTCTGGCTTTCAAGGTTTAAAAACTATATGATGCATACATTCTTCAAATTTTGCTCAATCTTGAAAGCAATCTCCTTTAGATTAGCTTAAGGATGTGACCCTTAACCTAATCTTGAAAGAATAATATCCATTTTCATATGAGATGATATATATATATATACACACGTAAATGTCGCTTTTTGAATTAAAAAGATTGAGTGAAGGGCCGCATAACACATGAACAGTGATAGTTTATGGCTGGGATTTTACATCAAAGGGGTTGAAGGCATGGCTTCTAACCTCCTTGACCACCTCTCTCAAAAGAAACTACAGAAAATTATGAGAAATATAGATTGAAATGGAAGAAGATCAGTGGATCATCTCAACCAATTATTCATTATGTAAGGGTGGATCTCATCTACAATAATGAATCTGTCCCTAAGAAGCTTTTGAGAAGGGAAAATGCATGCATTGAAACATTTAAATAAAAATTCTCTCATTTGGAGACTAACTCAACCAACCAGAAAAAGAGCAGTGGCAGTGGCGTTCTGGAGCTGCGGCAGAGGTAGAGCCTACTCAGGAAGAGCTTGCCGGTGGTGAGGTTTTTGTGGGCGGTGATGGGGTAGCTAGCATCCCACGATTCACCAGAAAGCTCATTGGAGTGATGTGTGGGTTGCTGGAAGAGTGGCTCCTCTCATTGGGAGAGCTCCACCTGTGGGTGGTAGAGATGCTACCGTGGACTGATAGCTATGGCAGTGGAATTCAGGCAATGGTCACCGGTTTCAAGTTGAGCACTGCCCCTAAACAAATAGTTCAGAACAAGAAACAAGACAACATTAATGCAGGAATAAATGAACTTGTTAAATAAGAGATAGAAAGTAGAGGGTGCCATGTTGACATGGGATGACGTGATGCTGATGTGGTGCCAAGGTGGAAGGTGTGGGGGCTAACTGTGCGCTAGGCTAGATCCTGCACAAAGAAAGGCCAGCTTAAGTAGCTAGCACCGCATGGACTGGCTGGGGAAGTGCCTTGAGCAAACTGGGAGAGGAGCACGGCCCTTGGTTTGGTTGGGCCAGTAATCTGCTTTGGGTCGAACCTCTGGTGGCATGTTGCCATAGTCTCTGGTCAATGGTGGCCAGCTCAGTCTGAGTCATCCTAGAAGCTGGGCTGATTGCCTAGGGCAGCAAATCAGCCCTCTAAGTGATCAAATGTCGTAAAAAAAAAGGATGAATTTGGATCAGCTGGCATACCCATGCCATGTGGCAATCTCTGGGGTCTGCTAGTGGCATCCTTAGGCACTGGCTGGTCCTACATGGCATTGGGCAGGTCAGGCCCTAGCTATTTATTGGCCAGGTTGCCTTTAAGCGCCCCAACTTCCCTCCCTAGTTGGCAAAGGGCACCAAGGTGGAGGGCATTAATGGTTCCACACAGAATTTGGGGGTGATGTCAAGTCCACTATGGAGGAGCCAGGAGGTCGACCTCTTGAGCGGCCTCATCTAGGCCAAGTGGCCATATAGGTGAAGGTAAGTTTTGAAAGTCATGAGCATGCACAAGCACAATCAGTGAACTCTAATACGATGTTGCCAAAGATGGAGAGTTAAAACCATGGGAGAAACAAACATTTTTTTTCGATCAATGCTTAAATTGAAAGGGTTTGTATGGGATTCTAAATGTAAGTGAACATGAATAAATCACTCTCAATTCTAAGTCCTAATGCACACAACACTATTAAATGGTTCTGAACCAAAGTACTCTACTTAGAGGTTTGCATGAATCTGTAGCAACTATTTGGATTGACATCTCGCATAGTGTTCAAAATCAACTGTGATATTTTTTGCATATATGTACATTTATGCATTTGGATCTTGGTTTGGGATATGGTTCTGAGATTCAAATCATGATATCCATAGAAGATTCTAGATGATAGGTATGGGCATGGATCTAAGATTCAGATCAAGATCTAAATCCATAGAAAGTTTCTACAAAATGGATCTCAAGAGATTTGGATTAGAATTCTAGATAAGAGATCTGCTTGACAATAGTTCGTAGATCTAAAATTGTTGATGTAAACATTTTAATTGATGCTTCAAATACCATAACGTCAAGTATATCTAGCAAATAGACTAAGTGCAAAATGACATTATTGCAGATGAAATTGTTGTTTTACCCTTGGGCATGGGTAAGAGATTTAAAATGAAATGACTTTTTGCCCTTGGGTGAAGATTTGGGCCATCTATTATGTGTTTGCAATAATTTCAAGTTGGAGCTTTGATGATTTAATAATGACAAACTTGACGACGTTAAGTATATATGACATATAGTCCTAGGTTCATGTAGAAAATATGGATTAGAAAAAAATTGATTGGTTTACTCCTTGTGTAGATTTTGAACTCAAATAAGCATAAATCATGGATTTGACTTTGCTTAAAGCTCTAGGAATCAAAGAAAGCCATAAACTAACGTGTATGAGACATATGTCCTATGTTTGTGTAGAAGAATATGGCTTAAAAGAAAATGACTGTTGTGTCCCTATGTGTAATTCTGAAGCTCCGGGTGAGTTTGGCATGTCTGATTAGACCGCCTATATGCCTATTTCTAGATTGGCTTTAGTTAAAATATTACTAAAAAATCCTCCAACATTGTTCTAAAAATCAAATTTTCTAAAATTTACAAGCTGTTAATGTCATATATATAAAGAGAAACATAGAAGATATTCAAAAATTAGGTTATGATCGTCATCTTCACTAGTTGAGTTGCAGGCCTTAGATCAGCCATTTACAGGTAAGGATATGTTGAAAGATCAGAAAGTTTTGCTCTGAGTTAACTGAATTAAGCTCGATAGATGTTTACAGAGTGTAGCAAGTATTATGAATGAGTTCCAGGACCTTCAATACTGAATTGAATCAAATTGGGTATGAATATACTCAAACCCAAAAACTAAGAAAAGATAGATTCATGATAAATACGATTTTGGCTCAATTATAGCTCACTCTATTAGGTTGAGGTCAAATTCAGCTTAAATCCAACAAAAAAAAAAGAGGGAGAGAGAGAGAGAGAGAATGAGCTTTAGGACCTTCCAAACTAAAATGAACTCAGATGGCTTCATAAATGAACTCAAACCAAACTAAAAGATATAGATTTATACATGATAAACATGATCCTAGCTCAGTTTCAGCTCACTCCACTAGGTTGAGCTCAAACGCCTTAAAAACAAAAAAGAGAGTGAAGTTCGGATTTTGCTACAAAATTGAACTCAAACCAAGATGAATAAACTCAAACCAAACTTGGGGAGGGTAGATTTATAAATGATAAATATGATTCTAGTTTGGTTTGAGCTAACTCAACTCGGTTGCACTATAACTTAATTCGAACAATGCTACGTAGGGGAGAGAGTGGCCTAGTGGAAATCTGCGAATAACTTTGAAACTAAAATGTGAGCTTGGTAACTCAAAGTAAGTAAAATAATAATTTTTTTCCACTAAAGCAAACCTATCCTGAATTTGGTTAGACTTAATGATATATAGTCGAGCTAAAAATTGTAGTTCTCGGTTCTAGTGAGCTGACTTATAGGGAAAGCTGACTTAAACTGGTAAAAATGGTTGGCGAGATGACTTTAACTACTCTTAGAGACTTGTAGAGCTAAGAATTACCCGATTTATGTTTGTTTAAATAATTACTAAGATTTCTAAGATTTTCTTACATTAGGGATAAAATGGTCATTTGACATGGTTGCGACAACTTAGGTGATCCTAGTCTAGGTATTAGATGTCTAAATAGGGTAAGTTTGACCCTGGTTTTCTATGGTTGGCTCCTACGCTTGAAATCATTTTTTAAAAGCTTAGTTCAAAACCTCCATGTATGAGGTAAAATGGTCATTTGGTCATGGTGAAAATTTTGAGAGTTAAAAAGACTTCGTGAGGTGCTTTTGAGGTCCATTTTTTGGGTGTGCCAAATTTCACTAAAAGGTTACTCAATTTGCCTTTGGAAAATCACATTTTCTAAAATTGACTAAATTGTATTTGAACATGTAAATGGAAATGGTACGAGTATAATGGGAAACAGAGATTTTGCGCTTATGTAGGAGCACTAAGCACACTGGTACTCTCATTAATGACATTTTAATCAATCTGTGCGCTCAAATTGAAAATTGGTATTCCATATCTCTCAAAAATTAGTTCAAAAGTTACTATGACAATGTCTAGATATGAAAACTCCATGAGCGACTGAAAATCTACAATGTGTGCTTAATCTGAAACAGAATTACTGAATTGAAAGCAAGAATCTGTTCGTAACTCAATTTGGGCTAACTCACTCGAATCAGTGGAAAATGATGATCATACATGAGGAAATGGAAAAAACAAGGTGTCATTTCTTAAAATGATTGTCCTAACACTAGAATTGAGACTTCAAAAATGGAAATGGAGCTGGAGATAATATGCTTATGCTGAGGAGATCTTATCGTGGGTCTAGTCAAGTCTGCATGTGTTTTCATGACAATAAATGATTGAAAAATGTGGGAAATTAGCTATTTCTAGATCATTTCTGACCAAATGTAAGCTAATAAACTTGTTTGGGTGTTTCCATTGACTTATACAAATGGAAATAACCCCAATTGCTTAGTAATACAATTCTCAGGACTTCCATAGTTATTTGCAAAGCCAGAGAAAATGGATAAAATAAGTTGATCGGGAGCAAAATGTTCATTTTCTATGTGATGATGAATTGAGTTCATGGCCCTTATATTTGATGTATGATCAGCTTTGGTGTAGTTCATGGCCCTTATATTTGAAATTCTTTTGGAATAATCAGTTAAATATCCCATTTAAGAATGGTAAAATAGTCATTTTTAACCAACTCTAAGCACAGTTTGGTTCATGCTATAGAAAGGCTATAAACTAGGACAATTGGTATAACTAAAGGCCTAATTAGACAACCTCCAGTGAACCTGTAGTGTCGGTTCATTTGGGGTGATTCAACAGATGGGAGGCATGATCATGCAGTGAGGTGGTTCTCCCTGTGCTTAGCTTTAGAGGAGGATGGGGCTGGTTTGAAAGATTTGAGTAGCCTTAATAATGCTTGGATGATCTAGTTGACACTCAAGGCCAAGTTAATGGACTCCTTATGGTGCTACTTGTGTTGACAGAAGTATTTGTGCAACCATAGCCTTTGGTTGCAGACTCGCAGAACTTATTCCACCTGGAGCCGGAAGGGTCTCATGTGGGGATGGGAGGAAATTTCTCATCTTGTCTCTTAGAAAGTGATTAATGTCTGATCAAAACAGTGCGGTTGGGGTCTGCTGTGCTACTTTTTTCAATGTTTGGAACCTCCAACATCTGTGAACTATAAGCAGAAGCTGGTGGGGGTGATTCACTCATAGAATTCTTGGGATGTGGAAGGTTTTTGGGTCTTTGAATTCCTTTAGCTATGAGGAGTGTTCGTTTCGTAACTAATAGAGACACTTTGTTATGGTCTGATTCGGTTGTGAGTAGTCTGAAACTCTGAATTGAGTGTATATATATGAGCGCATTAAAGTGAAGATTTTGAGGCATGTGAGGGGAGCCATAGTATATAGAAACGACTCAATGGAGTGACAAAGTGGACATCGTATATTGCTCTGAAAGGTGGTACTCTCACCCAAGATCGCATAGAAAATTTTGGAGTCCCCCTTGCCAATCGGTGTCCTCTTTGTGAGAAGGAAGAGGAATTGATAGCCCATGTGTTCATTCATTGGTCTTTGGCGAGATCCATCAGGAAAGTCATCGGTTGCAAGTTTAATGTAATGGTGAAATTTGAACAATCTACGATAGTCCTTATGAGTCCTGGTGCTGGGGCATTAAATTTAGATAGAAGGGGATGGTGTTTATGCTTTCCAAAGGTTATCTGGGAGCTCTGGCTATGAAGGAATAAAAGAGTGTATGATGGGGATGTAGCGCAGAAATATGTTCAATGCAAACCTTTGTAGGAAGATTGTTAAAGAATTGATGATAAATGCGTGTTGGGGGGTGGTGAGTAAGTAGGAGATTTTGGCTTGGTTGGATTCTGGCATTCATCATGATCCTTAGCTATCATTTGATGGTTTCAGTCTGATCATACACTCTGCCTGCAGATGGATTGGAGACTCTCATAAGGTAGGATGCGGGGTTTTTGATTCTGGAGTTTTGTATGTCCCAGTCAAGACTATGTTAGGTTGCCAAGGAGATCTTAGTTGGAATTTTTTGTAGCCTACCATGATTTAATGGGGTGGTTGGCATTTCAGCGGCTCCCATAGACTGGAGGAACGCATGGTTTCACTGCATGAAAGATGTTGATTAAGTGCCTCACGGATCTGGGGATCATGTTCTTTCAAGGAAGATTTTTGTTCTGGTGCATTGCAATCCTGCATTTCAGGTAGTGAAAGTCTCGCATCGCTGCATTGATTTGCATTCTTCTGTTGAATGGTTGACTCCTTAAAGGTGTCCGTGTTGGCTATTTTTTCTGTACATTCTTTTAATTTTGTTGAACAAATTGAGAGACTGCTCCTCCCAGCCGTTTATTAAGCAAAGCAATTTTGAGCTCATATTTGAATCTAGGTTCCATTTGATAGCTTCAGATCTAAGGATCCGGAGCTGATTTTTAATACTTGGATCATAGAGCCAAGGATTTCAAAAACACGGTTTCTAGTATGGGTGAACATGAGCTGAGTCGAGCCCAAGCTTGGTCAGCTCGAACTCCGCTCGCCTTCTATACTGCACAACTCGAGCTCGAATCAAGTTATATAATGTCAACCCGAGCTCGGCTCAATCAAGCGTGTCAGAGCTCCAGCTCATTTAACTAGTATATAAGCGTGTCTTTTATATGCTATGGCAAAATATGGCAGCGAGCATTTTGCTGCTATGGAAGAGATGAAGCAGAGTATATGCAGAAAAAGAAAATCATATGAGATATTTGGATTTTAAGTTTCGGGTTTTCAAGTAACTCTCGCTCATGCTCAGTGCTGAATGAAGGTTTCAGATCGCTTGCCGGAATGAGGGTTTCATGAACCTGAAACCCCTCGCTCCAGCGCCACCCTTTGCTGAGCGAAGGTTCTGTTTAATCTGAAACCCCTTGCTGTGTGAGGTTTTCAGATTGATTTGAAACCCTTTGCTTTGCTGAGCGAGGGTTCATACCTCACTCGCTGCGAACGAGGGTGTTTTGAAACCCTCGCTTGTTGGAGCAAGGTTTTGAAGAAAGAAACCCTTGCTCCAGTGAATGAGGGTTTTAGATTCCAAAGCTCCAGCGAACGAGGGTTTCATTGCTCACTCGCTGCGAGCGAAGGTGTTCTGAAACCACGTTTGTTGAAGCAATGGTTTTGAAGAAACCCTCACTCCAATGAGCGACCCTCAACTTAGAGTTAGAGAGAGGGAGAAGAGAGAGAGGTGTACCTTGACAGCTTTGCAGCAGCAAATAAGAAGGGCAACGGTGCTATTGGGCATTTGGATGAGACGCTTTTCATTTGATGAAGTATTGAAGAAGAAAGAGAGGAGAGAGAACGCACGGATGGCATGAAAAGTGAAATGGAAAAAACAAATAACTACTACTTTTGCTCGAGGCAAGTCGAGCTTAACACATTTGAGTTCAATGAATTCGAACTCAGCTCGACTAAAAAAAGAGTTGAAAAATGAGCTCGAGTTTGGCTCGTTTATTGAAATAGTTGGCTCGAACTCGGTTTTGAGTTGAGGTTTAACGAGCTGTGCTCAGCTTGTTGTTCACCCTCTAGCAACCGTGTTTGGTAATGAAAAGCTTGCATCCTCACCCTCTCTCTCTCTCTCATCCCTGACCATGGCAGTGTCTTTTTTCTTTTTCCCGGATCTCCTCGTCATCATAAGCAAAGGGCATCTTCTATGGCTGAGCTCTC
>NC_045143.1:21393230-21435131 GCF_008831285.2 Nymphaea colorata
GTCGAGCTAAAAATTGAGTTCTCGGTTCTGGTGAGCTGACTTATAGGGAAAGCTGACTTAAATGGTAAAAATGGTTGGCGAGATGACTTTAACTACTCTTAGAGACTTGTAGAGCTAAGAATTACCCGATTTATGTTTGTTTTAAATCATTACTAAGATTTCTAAGATTTTCTTACATTAGGGATAAAATGGTCATTTGACATGGTTGCGACAACTTAGGTGATCCTAGTCTAGGTATTAGATGTCTAAATAGGGTAAGTTTGACCCTGGTTTTCTATGGTTGGCTCCTACGTTTGAAATCATTTTTTAAAAGCTCAGTTCAAAACCTCCATGTATGAGGTAAAATGGTCATTTGGTCATGGTGAAAATTTTTGAGAGTTAAAAGACTTCGTGAGGTGCTTTTGAGGTCCATTTTTTGGTGTGCCAAATTTCACTAAAGGTTACTCAATTTGCCTTTGGAAAATCACATTTTCTAAAATTGACTAAATTGTATTTGAACATGTAATGGAAATGGTACGAGTATAATGGGAAACAGAGATTTGCGCTTATGTAGGAGCACTAAGCACACTGGTACTCTCATTAAATGACATTTTAATCATCTGTGCGCTCAAATTGAAAATTGGTATTCCATATCTCTCAAAAATTAGTTCAAAAGTTACTATGAAATGTCTAGATATGAAACTCCATGAGCGACTGAAAATCTACAATGTGTGCTTAATCTGAAACAGAATTACTGAATTGAAAGCAAGAATCTGTTCGTAACTCAATTTGGGCTAACTCACTCGAATCAGTGGAAAATGATGATCATACATGAGGAAATGGAAAAAACAAGGTGTCATTTCTTAAAATGATTGTCCTAACACTAGAATTGAGACTTCAAAAATGGAAATGGAGCTGGAGATAATATGCTTATGCTGAGGAGATCTTATCGTGGGTCTAGTCAAGTCTGCATGTGTTTTCATGACAATAAATGATTGAAAAATGTGGGAAATTAGCTATTTCTAGATCATTTCTGACCAAATGTAAGCTAATAAACTTGTTTGGGTGTTTCCATTGACTTATACAAATGGAAATAACCCCAATTGCTTAGTAATACAATTCTCAGGACTTCCATAGTTATTTGCAAAGCCAGAGAAAATGGATAAAATAAGTTGATCGGGAGCAAAATGTTCATTTTCTATGTGATGATGATTGAGTTCATGGCCTTATTTTGATGTATGATCAGCTTGGTGTAGTTCATGGCCCTTATATTTGAAATTCTTTTGGAATAATCAGTTAAATATCCCATTTAAGAATGGTAAAATAGTCATTTTTAACCAACTCTAAGCACAGTTTGGTTCATGCTATAGAAAGGCTATAAACTAGGACAATTGGTATAACTAAAGGCCTAATTAGACAACTCCAGTGAACCTGTAGTGTCGGTTCATTTGGGGTGATTCAACAGATGGGAGGCATGATCATGCAGTGAGGTGGTTCTCCCTGTGCTTAGCTTTAGAGGAGGATGGGGCTGGTTTGAAAGATTTGAGTAGCCTTAATAATGCTTGGATGATCTAGTTGACACTCAAGGCCAAGTTAATGGACTCCTTATGGTGCTACTTGTGTTGACAGAAGTATTTGTGCAACCATAGCCTTTGGTTGCAGACTCGCAGAACTTATTCCACCTGGAGCCGGAAGGGTCTCATGTGGGGATGGGAGGAAATTTCTCATCTTGTCTCTTAGAAAGTGATTAATGTCTGATCAAAACAGTGCGGTTGGGGTCTGCTGTGCTACTTTTTTCAATGTTTGGAACCTCCAACATCTGTGAACTATAAGCAGAAGCTGGTGGGGGTGATTCACTCATAGAATTCTTGGGATGTGGAAGGTTTTTGGGTCTTTGAATTCCTTTAGCTATGAGGAGTGTTCGTTTCGTAACTAATAGAGACACTTTGTTATGGTCTGATTCGGTTGTGAGTAGTCTGAAACTCTGAATTGAGTGTATATATATGAGCGCATTAAAGTGAAGATTTTGAGGCATGTGAGGGGAGCCATAGTATATAGAAACGACTCAATGGAGTGACAAAGTGGACATCGTATATTGCTCTGAAAGGTGGTACTCTCACCCAAGATCGCATAGAAAATTTTGGAGTCCCCCTTGCCAATCGGTGTCCTCTTTGTGAGAAGGAAGAGGAATTGATAGCCCATGTGTTCATTCATTGGTCTTTGGCGAGATCCATCAGGAAAGTCATCGGTTGCAAGTTTAATGTAATGGTGAAATTTGAACAATCTACGATAGTCCTTATGAGTCCTGGTGCTGGGGCATTAAATTTAGATAGAAGGGGATGGTGTTTATGCTTTCCAAAGGTTATCTGGGAGCTCTGGCTATGAAGGAATAAAAGAGTGTATGATGGGGATGTAGCGCAGAAATATGTTCAATGCAAACCTTTGTAGGAAGATTGTTAAAGAATTGATGATAAATGCGTGTTGGGGGTGGTGAGTAAGTAGGAGATTTTGGCTTGGTTGGATTCTGGCATTCATCATGATCCTTAGCTATCATTTGATGGTTTCAGTCTGATCATACACTCTGCCTGCAGATGGATTGGAGACTCTCATAAGGTAGGATGCGGGGTTTTTGATTCTGGAGTTTTGTATGTCCCAGTCAGACTATGTTAGGTGCCAAGGAGATCTTAGTTGGAATTTTTTGTAGCCTACCATGATTTAATGGGGTGGTTGGCATTTCAGCGGCTCCCATAGACTGGAGGAACGCATGGTTTCACTGCATGAAAGATGTTGATTAAGTGCCTCACGGATCTGGGGATCATGTTCTTTCAAGGAAGATTTTTGTTCTGGTGCATTGCAATCCTGCATTTCAGGTAGTGAAAGTCTCGCATCGCTGCATTGATTTGCATTCTTCTGTTGAATGGTTGACTCCTTAAAGGTGTCCGTGTTGGCTATTTTTTCTGTACATTCTTTTAATTTTGTTGAACAAATTGAGAGACTGCTCCTCCCAGCCGTTTATTAAGCAAAGCAATTTTGAGCTCATATTTGAATCTAGGTTCCATTTGATAGCTTCAGATCTAAGGATCCGGAGCTGATTTTTAATACTTGGATCATAGAGCCAAGGATTTCAAAAACACGGTTTCTAGTATGGGTGAACATGAGCTGAGTCGAGCCCAAGCTTGGTCAGCTCGAACTCCGCTCGCCTTCTATACTGCACAACTCGAGCTCGAATCAAGTTATATAATGTCAACCCGAGCTCGGCTCAATCAAGCGTGTCAGAGCTCCAGCTCATTTAACTAGTATATAAGCGTGTCTTTTATATGCTATGGCAAAATATGGCAGCGAGCATTTTGCTGCTATGGAAGAGATGAAGCAGAGTATATGCAGAAAAAGAAAAATCATATGAGATATTTGGATTTTAAGTTTCGGGTTTTCAAGTAACTCTCGCTCATGCTCAGTGCTGAATGAAGGTTTCAGATCGCTTGCCGGAATGAGGGTTTCATGAACCTGAAACCCCTCGCTCCAGCGCCACCCTTTGCTGAGCGAAGGTTTCTGTTTAATCTGAAACCCCTTGCTGTGTGAGGTTTTCAGATTGATTTGAAACCCTTTGCTTTGCTGAGCGAGGGTTCATACCTCACTCGCTGCGAACGAGGGTGTTTTGAAACCCTCGCTTGTTGGAGCAAGGTTTTGAAGAAAGAAACCCTTGCTCCAGTGAATGAGGGTTTTAGATTCCAAAGCTCCAGCGAACGAGGGTTTCATTGCTCACTCGCTGCGAGCGAAGGTGTTCTGAAACCACGTTTGTTGAAGCAATGGTTTTGAAGAAACCCTCACTCCAATGAGCGACCCTCAACTTAGAGTTAGAGAGAGGGAGAAAGAGAGAGAGGTGTACCTTGACAGCTTTGCAGCAGCAAATAAGAAGGGCAACGGTGCTATTGGGCATTTGGATGAGACGCTTTTCATTTGGATGAAGTATTGAAGAAGAAAGAGAGGAGAGAGAACGCACGGGATGGCATGAAAAGTGAAATGGAAAAAACAAAATAACTACTACTTTTGCTCGAGGCAAGTCGAGCTTAACACATTTGAGTTCAATGAATTCGAACTCAGCTCGACTAAAAAAAGAGTTGAAAAATGAGCTCGAGTTTGGCTCGTTTATTGAAATAGTTGGCTCGAACTCGGTTTTGAGTTGAGGTTTAACGAGCTGTGCTCAGCTTGTTGTTCACCCTCTAGCAACCGTGTTTGGTAATGAAAAGCTTGCATCCTCACCCTCTCTCTCTCTCTCATCCCTGACCATGGCAGTGTCTTTTTTCTTTTTCCCGGATCTCCTTGTCATCATAAGCAAAGGGCATCTTCTATGGCTGAGCTCTCTCTTTTCAGTGGTGGTGGCTGTTTTTTTTTTTTTACTGATCTCCTCTTCATCATCACAGACGAAGGGCATCTTTTGTGGGTGAGTTCTCTCTTTTCAAGTGTCTGCAGATATACTCGAAGATGGTCACGCAAGTCATCTACCTCCCTCTCCCCCTGTTCCTCCCTCCCTCCCTCTATCCCTCTCCCTCTCCCTTTCCCTCCCTCCCTCCTTCTCTATCTCTCTCTCTCTCTGTTTGAAATCATCAACAGTGGCGATGGTTTTTATTTCTCTTTCTTGAAATCCTCTGGCTCATCAAAAGTGTTGAAGTTCCCTGCACTTAGAAGTGTCAAGGGTAGTGTCTAAGGAAGGCTTGGAGCTATCATCTCCATCGACTGAGCTTCAACATCTCTCTCTTTCTCTTGCTCTCTCTCTCTTTCTCTCGCTCAAAAAGCATTTCTGAAACCATTGCATTGCCAACAGTTTATTTTCGTAGTGTGCTTTGGTGGAGAGAAAGGGCCATGGACAGCCGATAGTTTCAACTGCTTTTTGAAATATTTTGATTATCATATCTTCTAGTTGGTTTTAGGTGGGAAGAAAGGGCCATGGCAGGAGATAGGTCGATAATGTGAGATCCACACAAGTGATGAGATGGGGGTGGCTCGATTTCTAATCCATGTATTTCACTCCACACAGATTTGAAATTTGTGGATCAGAGATCCACAGTTTGTTTCATCGTGGATCTTCCGAGTAGATCCAACCTTGGCTCTGAGATCCAAAGTAATCAAACACGGCCTAAGGTTTCTCTTGTGGATCTAATTTGAACTAAATTCCTTCTATTTTGAACAAAGTTTTGACTATGAAAATGTGACGCAATTCATGATTCACGGTAATTGGCTTCCGGACCTTTTTATAATAATAACACAAACTTATTTGTGGATTCTTTGTTGGGGTCTACTTTTTGCTTACGATTTCAAACTAATACAATCTTATTGCAATTTATCTAAGGACTCTGTTTTTTAATTTAAATGGCAAAATGAAGGCATGAAGTAAAATTCCTATTTTAAAAAGGGAAATGTTAGCTGAAGTCATAAAAAGTAATTTTGTGATAAGAGGATCGTATTAAAACAAAGAAATCAGCTTGGCTCCCCATATTAGTGGATGTTGGATTGAAATCTGTATTTGATAGCTTTTACGAAAACCATGTTATTTAAAAAAATATGATCTGGTCCACTTTTAAAATTATAGACAAGGTAGGCTTGGAAATGAATTTTTTTTGGAATTTATTTAAAGCACCAAAAACGTTTTTTCTTTGAAAATGCTTTGCATTAGTTTTTTGTCAAATGCAATAAATGAACGCGTTGGACACATAATTACCGAAAAACATTTGATCCAGATAATATCTTTTAATAAATAGGAAATGACAAAATTATTTAGGAGAAATTAAATGGTGTTTTCCAAATTCTCCTGTCTTTCTACAGAATCTGATGGTGCTGGCATACTTAACACATTTTTTTTCACTTTGAATCAATTCATTTTTTATAAAGAAAATTATGAATCATTTTAATTCCATATTTTTAATTTTCCTTTTTTTGACGTTGTTTTATATCGTTGATTTTCTTTGTTCTACATTGAAACAATTAAAATTTAAAACTATGTAAAATACATTTTGTAAATTGTATATTTCTATCACTTGACATGATAAATTTAGGTCGAGGAACGTAGGTTAGTGTTATTAATTATTAATATCGTTCAGCATCGGTGGATGTGGGTTGAATCAGCCATCTTGCCAATACGATGCAAGGCTAATAATTATCATTTTTCTTCTTTTTGTCATATTTAAAATCAATGAAATTAGTTTGAATTATTCTTTAATTCAAGAATTTTAAAAATAAGGTGACAGACTGATACGTCCCATGTATTCAAAGGAACACCACCCATGGAATACAATTGGATATTTCAACACATGAAGCATAGGTATGGTTACCTGTATCTTCCTCTAGCTACCCATTTTTATATGGATTTGGTATTTACTGATGAAGTCAAAGTAACAATGAACCCAATAAATTGTGAGCATTATATTTGGCCTAGGGGGAAGAATAACAGTTATAAAAAATCCTGCTCTGGCCAATACTGACTTTACCCAATGGCCTATACAGATGTCATTGATAATTTCCATATTGCACTTTCCATCCTTCAAGGCTACAGCAAAAGAAGAATGAAGACATTCTTACCTCAATAATCTGTGAGGAAGAAAATCCAAACAACATAAGTCCATCAAGACTTCCCGGGAGTTGCAATGGTAGCAGGTTCTGCGCTTCGAGGCCTTGTAACTTTTCTATCTCTACATTAAGCCTCTGACACACCAAGTCCCAGCACTTTCTAGGAGAAGCATGCATAAAGACTTCAGTTGGACTGTCCTCAACTGTAACCTGTCATATTACATTCACAAGTATATAAATTTCAAGAACAACCACCAACAGTAATCAAAATAATGTTTACATAAATAGGGTTCTGGAAGTCAAAATATAGGACATGGAACTTGAGAATGGAAGGAAAATCTTGATGAAAATCAGAGCCTAATTAATCATACAAATACATTCATATTCAAGCTTCCATTGGTCTAGCCAAAAAAGAGCAGGTTCTATCCAAACTTGGTATAATTAATGAAGGGATAAGGTTTACCTAGCAAAATTATTTATACTATGCAGCCATTAAAGTTTGAATCAAGGGCAGTTGGATAAATACAGAGCTGCTACTTTGAATAGTTACTCCCAATTCCAAACCTGAATACAGATTCCACAGCTTGGAAGAGTCTGTGAACATGCCAAGCATTGTAACTAAGATGGTATATGGTGCTCTCATTGTGAAAATAGAAAAAGTGGTTCCCTAGATAACTCCATTAAAGGTTAAGAAGACAATATCCACCATTTCCTTAGTGTAAGCTTTAAAAATATGATGCCTTAATTAGTTTAGCAATCAAATAAGTTGCCAGCTTACCTTAAACATGAGCCCAAGCAGTCCAACATCAAATACTTTCGAGGTATAGCTACAAATTTGTGTTGGATCAAGTATATCAAAGAACATGACATGACTCTTATATCCTACAAAAAGTTGGCAACAGTGACCCTTTATTATCAACATATATTAACTCGAAAGGTGAACCAAGGACATCATAGGAGCACAAGAAAAGCATAAGCATACCTTTAGGAAATATGGCTTCCTTACTGCACCATAGCTTTTGAGGAACAATAGAGCCAATTTCTATTGGCCCGGGTTCATGCAATGTCTTTTTCAATATGAAAGGTATAGGTATCCGATCCAGAGGCTAGACACACAGCCACAGTTGAATTGGATTTGTTTTCATTCATTATAGTACATGTGCATGAAGTAGTTTCTTTGATATGCACTTTATCTGATGATTCAGAAGAAGATGGCTTCAAAAGCTGCAGATTGACTCCAAAAAGTTTTTTTGCTTTACAACATGCATCTTCTCAAAGACTGCCATCTCTAAGAAGTGAATTGGATTTTGCATTCATTGAAACATGCTCCCAGCATGGACTATCCTCCTGTCGGGAATAAGCTTTATCGCTGGTTTTACGATGCTCTTTCAATTCAATGAATATTTCAGCACTCAAACCTTTTTCCCCTTTAGCGTTAGATACATCGCTCTCAGGTGCACTCAAACCTCAATATGAAAGCTGCTCTTCATTGACCTTATATCTACGCCTACTTCGATCGGTCTCTGCATTAGATGAACTGTTGCTTTGCAATTTCTGCTGTTTCTGGTCGTGATCAACATTCTTATCCTCCTCTCCAAAAATACATGATCCATCTGGAGTGCTCCTTTTATGCTTTAAAAGAGGTCCTTCCCTACCTAGATCGGGGAAATTTATGCATGCATTAACCTTAGTCCCTGAACCTGCAGGAGTATCATCCTTAATGTGTGAAAGCATTCCAAGATTCAACTCTTGATGACCGAAACCAATCTGAAATAACTTATCAGAGTTGGTGGTTAATGGAAATTCCAAAGAATTCATAATGTGTAGTTTGTTGACAAGATATGAAGCCATGTGGCTATTTTCTAATGAACTTGATTGAAAGGTTCCTGAAGTATCACAACCATTTTCCTCAGATTTGCATGCTTCGTTCATGTCAAGGACTTTTGGACTCTTTGTGCTAGAATTTGATCCTTCCTTTGAAGATATTTCAGTGCATTGCATTTCCTGTTTTCCACTTCTGAAGAAAGGCCATCAGTTGCAACTGA
The DNA here is from genome assembly GCF_008831285.2 of Nymphaea colorata. Classification (NCBI taxonomy): domain Eukaryota; kingdom Viridiplantae; phylum Streptophyta; class Magnoliopsida; order Nymphaeales; family Nymphaeaceae; genus Nymphaea; species Nymphaea colorata. Next base: position 21,401,816 of record NC_045143.1, read on the forward strand.
GTCAACTGAATGCTCAACCAAGAAGTCCAACTTCAGGCTCCAACTTAGCTGCAATATCTGATTGTGTGGCGGCAAGAGTTCCAAGCCTGTTTCCCCTGATTTGGTGAAACTACTGCAACTTGTTTCTTGCTTCAAACAAGATGAGTTCTCAGGTGTTGTCATGGATAAACCATCAATGGACAACTTTCCAGTTGCCCAGTCGTACAGAGCGGTCAGATTTCCTTCTAAAGCTTTTACAAGGGTATGCAATTCATTCAAATCATAATGGAAGAGGAAATATCTTTTTCTTGGACCATATTAGCAGAGTAGCTTTGCATGCTCTAAGCATGAGAAGCGGTTCTGTGAACATTCACAACCAATCGCTGGAAGATGTGAATCACAAAAACCTAAAAAGCATTCTTGATCATCAGTCAAATCAAAGTTTGCATGCATTCTTCTGGCTCCAAAGCATTAGGAAGTTTCTCTCTCCTCATTTGCTCCATCTGTACCCATGTCTAAAAGAGTAATAACAAAAAATGTTACAACTTACAATGATGAATGAGTAACTTCAAGTAGCTAAAATATGTAATGCATAAACATATGATTACTTTTTTGTAAGAATTTCATCCTTCCTGCATGCACATTCCATCCCAGACTTACTTTGTTCCATTCCTTGAGTAGCAGCTGCCTCCAAGGAGCCCTAACTGCTCCGTTAGCGGCACCGAGTAGCAATTTATCATGTGACATCGATGTTTTATGACACTGTTCATGGTAAAGTTCCACTGCACTTTGGCCATGTGGCAACCAATAATTGGAGCAACATTGACTGCCTTAGTACGGTTGAAACCACATTTAAATCCTGAATGGTATGCCCTAGGGAAAGTAAGAACAAACTCACAAGCTTGCTGAACAGTACGATAAATGGAGACCCCTTCAGATTTTGAAACTGATGGCGACAGTTGTGTGAACTGTAGCTAAATGAGTTGTTAAAGATTAATGTTCAACCAAAAGCAAAAATAATAAACTTGAAAGCAGATTGAACCACTACAAAATGATCGATACCACTTTGATTGTGAAGTATGTGCATTATCAGAACCAAAAAATGATAATCAACAGAACCAACTTCAGCTGGATTTATCCAAATGTAGACCAAATAAAAAAAAAGTCACAAAATTCTATGGAAAAAATTATAAAGCAGAGCAATTCTAAGCTTTACTTTGACATTAAAAAATGAAAAAGAAAAACAAATAGGGTTATCTTCTGTTCAACTTTCTTGTGCACAAAAAATAAATAAAATCATGTAGTGGGAAGAAAATGACAATAAGTTCAAACTTTAGCAAGCCAACAACTTATTTTGTCTAAAAGCAAAAGGGCCATAAAAATATTTACAATGTCCATCTTGCTACTAATTGTAATAATCATGTCATTGACATATATAAAAGAAGAATGACTATACCTAAAAAAGTTATCTTAGCAAAATAGAGTTGTAGCAGAATAACAAAGTTTAAAATTTATCTTAGCAAAATATAGTTGTATGAGAAGAACAAGATTTTAAAATTTAGAGATGTGACAAATAACTTAAATTTATTAAACCAAAACATAGGAGTTCACATTACACTATAAAACTTTCCTCAGGTGAAGAATCTTACCATAGAAAGTTTTGCCGAAGAGGGAGATTCATATAAACTTCTACATTTAATTCTTATTAAAAAAGCAATTCTGATGTCAATTTGGTATATGTCCTAACCTTTAATAGAAATTTACAAGAACCCTAATTAATGTCATCTTAGCTGATGGAGAGAAGCTTCTGAATAGTCTATGACTCATCATATTGTTGATTATAACCCAGGCAAGTTCATAGTTTATATAGCACTCCACATGTTTGGGTTTTGGAAGGACTTAAGAATAGTTTCATAACAAAGTTTTTGCCAACACTTTAGAAGTTTATATCTCGTGGGTCATTATCAACCAATTAATAGTGTATATTTCCCCTACATCTGAGCTTATACAACTAAGCAGGAAAAAAAAGGTATACCACTTAGATTAGAAATATATGAGTTTCTGCAATGAGGTTTTCACTTTTATCGAATCTAACCAGTTTCAGTTTTCAACTCTTAAAGATACACATAAAAGTTCCACTGTAACCAATCTACAACAGTGTCCCACTAAACAGAGTGTGATAAAAATATCTACAAATTAAATTGAATAAATAACATTTTCCGACACAATTTCTCCCAGTACATAAAGTGGGGCCTAATCAAAGAAATAGGAACAAAGGCATTTGCCATCTAGGTGTATAATCCTGCACACACCATTTAAGTGTTTAATCCTGCACACACACATATCGATCATCTGTCTCAAGAAAAGAACAGATCTCCATAAAGTATCAGTATCAGTTTCATAATAGATATCATATGGGATACATCGTAGCAACTAAGAGTGAAGAATTAGAAACAACAATGCTGAATAGGCTTTTTAATACTTGTAAATACTAGAAGAGTAAACAAATGATCCTAAACTAAACAATTTGAGTGAATAAATATCAAGTTCAAAAAAATTATTTGTCAAATCATTCATATTCATCTGATTGAGTTCCTTTTTCCTCAGGCAGTTCCATTTCTCTGGAAAATTTAGAATTCTTTCATAATTTCAGTGCAACAATCACTCCAACTGCTGTCATAACTCAAAACATCATTGAGCAAGAATTTTCAACTTCCTTGGTCACAATCGACTATCACTACAGACATGAAGCATGAAAATAAAAAACTTCTCAAAGAAAGGTGCCAGTTCATTCTCAAATGGGATGTATGCTAAACAAGCTTAGGAAAAATAGCAACTACTACATGCTTGGCAACTAATCTGTACTAACAGCAAAAAAAAAAGCCAGTGATTATTTGTTTGTAGAATGCAATGCAGAGATCTATGTTAAACTTTCAGCTGGTACCTAAATGAAATAGGCATGTGAAAGCTATGCATGAAAATGGTTAGATAAAATAGCTCTGCTAATGTATTTTTTTCTTAAAAGAACACACATTTAAAAAGTTCAAACCCATCAACCATGACAAGAAAATCTAGTTCATGAAACACATTCTTCAAAACCTTCTGAGGAAATTCAGAAATCACAAGTCTTTCTCTTTATATGCAGATATACAGATATATATATTTACATTCTGTCACACCTATATCTGAGGTTGCACTTTTTCTGCTATGCATTTTCCTGCTATACCTGCCTAGGCATACATGACAATGACAAATGGTACTCAAAATGTCAATCAATAAAACACTAAAATAAAACATTCATATTCACTTATTATTAAGAAACTTCATTTAAAGAGAAATATATATCTCAATTCAACATTAGCTTGTCTTGTTAAACTAGTTAGAAGCTAGCATCAACATAAATCCAAGTATAATACATAAATGAACTTACCTGAGGCCAATCTCCAATTGAAATGTAAAAAAAAAAAAAAACAAATTGAGAAGGAGAAAGTGAAGCATGGCACAGGGAAGTACTTGATCTGCAGAAAATCAATTAATTTTAGGACGAAAGTGACTATAAGAGACAATAAAAGAAAAAACTTCAGATCGTAAAAAGGGACTCATCGTTCATCTTTCAAAAGGGAGGAGCAAACACAAAACTCCCCTTTGTCTCCTTCACATGTAAATTTCCGCATACATATTTCCTTATCCAACTTATCTCTAGAAGAATCCAATCCCAGTGGACCCAATCACACAATTGCTTAGATTATCGTAGAAGTTGGGGAAGGCTCAAACTAATAACGAATCAACAAAATGAAATGCACGGGCACTTCATAAATGCAATGAAATATTTAGAATTTAACACACTACCTTGTCTATATACACAAAAGTATTCTTCTTGACTGTTATATATGTTGGCATATTTAACATCGGCTTACATATATAAGAAGAGAGATTAAGTCAGGGCTTATACATGAGAGAGAGAGAGGGAGAGAGAGGGAGGGAGCGAAGGGCTTGAATATGCCTTGTGCATGTCCTTCATCATTTTCTGTACAGCCAATCGAGTTTCTCTTAGTCCAACATGAATCCATTTGGTTGTCGTTATGAAATTTATGTTTTTTCTTGTGAAGAACACATTCTGAATTGATTTTTCTTGATGTTTTGATCTAGTTCGAGATGCGTGAAAGTTTGATTTAAAATTGAAATTTCTTCATGCCTTCTTAGTTGTAGTTTAGTATAGTGCGGACGTGGTTTAGAGTAGTGCTCATGGTTCAGAATGCCATGCTTGTTTGAGTCCTAGTTAAAGTAGTTGTAGTTTGATTGTTTAGAGTAGTGTTCTATTTATTGAGCTTGTGATTGTATTTAAATGCATGTATGTTAGTTGCACATGTCATGGCTATACCTAGGTATATAAGGATGCATGTGTACACTGGAGTTGTATAGTCATCTATATTTGCTGCTACTCCTTCTACATGGGTATCTTCACTTTGTTTTGTTTCTCACTTCAAGCCTCTTATTTATTGAAAACGCTAGCCCCTTTCTCTTTTGAGTGCCTAGGACACTTGAATTCGCTTTTTTGTGGAGGAGACTCTACCTGTCCTCATAATTATTAATGGTGCAATAGAACAAGGAGGCAATAGGATTATCTATAAAGATTTGATCCCTGATTCTGCATGCATTGTATTTTCTCATTAAAATTGGTAGCCAATAGAAGGGGGTTGTGAAGAAAGGGATTAGGGGCATTTTTATCACTGCTTCCTATGCATAATGTATGTTGCCATTTTTGAAGTGGAAAGTTCACCTACAAGCCAACATGAGCCATTAATCAGTATTTGTGTGACATGATGATGATATCATGCAGAAACCATGCATCCATGCATGAATGGTGGTGAAGCAAAGGTGCATGAAGGTCTGGCAAGACTTCGATTCTGTGATGATGTTGTCACCCCTTTCATGTCTTGTTTCAAGCACGCACGTCGAAGAGAATTTTTATTACGATGTATTATTATTTTCTACAAGTAGTTGAACAATCAATAGGATTGACAATTCAACACCTTGTGTCAGCTTTATCAGCTCTTGGACTGTTAGCAAATCTTGGATTCCAAGCGATTTGGCAATTTTGAAGATTGAGGTGCCTGATATTTAACTGCATTTTGAGTACTATGTTGCAACAGAAAAGTATGGAAGGAGAGAACAAGCAGTGCATCACTCTGGTCATCCATCTGAAGTGATACATAGTCAACGAGCCTTCAAAGATGAAATATCGGTGGCTGCATTGGACCGTGGAGTTTTATAATCCTCATTTGCAATTTGAAGTGTTTACATTTCAAATCAAGTGGAAAAAGATTTTTGACTTACTATTTTGTGCAAATCTTTGGTTTCTCTTTATGCTTGCTCATCCTTTTGATGGCCATTTATTCTTTAGTTCCTTAAATTGGTCAGCTTCCTTTTTCCTCTATTTTAGTGACTTCTTAAGCAAGTCCATACAATATTGCCCATTATAGTGAATATTGAAAAGCGTTTGATCCCAAGGGGTCACACATCACTCTTTGGAGTATAAGGTTGTAGTGCAACATCTTGGAATTCAGATGGTCTCGTCCAAGTGTTTTCCCCATTCTCCAGCAAGATGACGCCAGCTCTGGCCGGCGAAATTGTCTTCATGATTTGGAGTGGCAATAGGGTTTGGGAAGATCAGGCGATCATCAAGTGCAGAAGGCGATGCTAATGTGCTGCAAAAGTGCCACGACATGGTCGAATGTGAGTCACATTTTTGTTCTTGATGTGACACTTGCTCAAACGATCTTGCATGTTGCTGAATTGCCTTGTGGCCTTGGAGTTGGATGAGGATCGGCTATGCTTCTTGTGTGTGCAAGTGATTGTCTATGCACATTCTTTTGTTGTTTAGATTTGGTTAGTTGCTGTTGTGTACTGAATTATGATCTTATGTTGCTTTTCAGGATTAGTAGATTATTGGAGAACTTTAGATAGGGATTTCCATTTGAGTTTGTATAATTAAACTTGTTTAGGTATAAAGCTCAATTTGTGATGGCACATGCACTGGGTTCATATTTTTTCTTTTTTCATTTTTTTATTGCAGATAGTTGAATTTGGCATTTTCATATATTTCTGCTATGTATTCTTGACATACTTTTAAAAATCAAAGTTATACCACTGCTGTTTGCTGGACCTCTCAAGTATTGGTGCAAGAGAAGCAAAGTTGATGTGCTGGTTTCCAACTTAGCCACATGGAATGATGATGCTGTTTCTAGTTCTTTAGAGAGTGTTAGCTATTGGGTTGAGGGCTTGCCATTTGTTCACTCATTGAGTGGTTACTGAATTTTATTTGGCAACTAGCCCCACAAGAACACCTCTGAAGTTCTATGAGAGTACATTTGAAGATGTAAATTGCAAAGAGCTACCAGGTTTGTCTTTTTCTCTCATATGCAAATCAGTGGAAGAGTTAGAAAGTGGAGCCGCAGGGGCCACTGTCTTGTCATTTAGTAAAATATAAAACGTCGTTTTATGTAAGATTTTCCTGAAATAGAACATGTGGTTTCTCTTTTGAGGAAAAAAATGCTATTTTTATCTATTATGAACAAGGCAGTAATTGTTGTACTATAATATTCAATAGCAATGTTATTTTGCGCTATTCTATTTTTCTAAAATCCAATTAATTCTAAAACTTCACACCTTTTTCATTACCTTATATTGTTTTCTTTATATTTATAAAGCTGTTCTAAAAAGTTTGAAAACATCATTCAGTTTATTTACCAGAATTTTTTAAAATGTGTTTTCAATGACAACGTTTATCCTTATGTCTTTCAGAACATGCATGAACAAGGTGTTCTTGCTTTCAAACTTCTGAAAATGGGAATCAAACACTTTCTACATGCAATGAAGAACCATGGGAGGACTAGACCTGTTAAATTTAATGGGGCCCTCTAGAAAGAAGCCAACCACCATGGCCGTGCCTTACAAAGACAACTTCAAGAGAAAAAATCATAGATTTGAAAGGGAGAAGGAGGGCTTAAAGCACGTGATGGAACCAAAGGAGCAGGGCGAAGCCAAAAGAAGGAAAAGGTCTAGATTTCAGTCTTCTTCGTTGCCGACGAATATTTGTACTTTCTTGTCACCCACATCTCCTCTTCCCACCCCGATTTCTGGAAGCTGCACTTAAAGTCTCTTCTTTCAATACAGTAGAAACAGGTTTGATTGTTTTTTCCCTCTTCTTTAAATTGGAAAAACATGTTGCTTGTCCTAAACAAAAGCAAGAGTTGCTGCTCAATGTGAATATTCTTTTGATTAAATTCAATTTTCCCCCAAGGGAGATGGTTTCTTTGGTTTTTGTGGCAACTTCAGAAGCATCAAACAGTTGGATGCATGAAGCACAGACTTCTTTTTTTTCTTCCGTGTCTTGTGAGGAACACATGCTTTCATGTTGACTCATCATCCTTCAACTTGAAGGTCTTGAAGTACAATGGCTCAACACTAATAGAATTCATGCGGTGATGGTAAAATGAAAAAGTGGGGAAGTCGGCCTCAGCGGAGTTTGACATTTTTTTTCTCTTCTCAATGCAGTAATCTCATACGCCGTTGGTCTCGGATCGGCCACAATAAATTAAGTAAAAAAAATACATTCTTTTATTATCTTGTTGCAACATTTCCTCCTTGTTACCAATACAAGATTATTGCAGTGAGCATTTGATAAGAATAATATTTTGTGTATTGTTGGGATACGTTTTCAAAATACATGACGCAAAAGTTAACATAACATAATGTCAACAATTAGACGTTAGACATGATTACACATTGTGTTTTGAAACAATAATGTAAAGGTTTACAAGCACACAATCTTCCTCTTATCAAACACACTCCTATTCATTTTATTCTCTTAGCTATGTGTTGCCTAATGGGTCAATCTCTGTGAAAACAACAACAGTGACAACCTGATTTGATATCCCAACTAAACTAAACCTGATTATTTCAGTCTCAACCAGTCTAGGTCCCATGTGTGTGTGTGTGTGTGTGTGTGTGTGTGTGTGCAACACAATGGTTCAAGCCGGTTGAAGACCGTGGCATAATGTCAAGTAAGTCTTTCATATATCTGGGGAAGAAAAGGAAGACAAGGCATGCTTTGTTGGAATAATATATCTGCCCACTGTCTTAATCCTCCTGAAAAATAAAATGAGGAAAAAAATAAAGAAATAAAGTAAAGAAAAAGAAAAGATCCCTAGGACTAAAGCATCGATAAGTCAAATTTTCTAACTTGGCCACAGCAAGGTTCTATTCCATACAGTTCACACAAATTCGTTTTGGCCTTTTCCCACATGATCACAGCTACAAATAAGGCCTCTAGAGGAGGAAGAACACCATTAATCTCGACGTCGCCCATGGAAGAAACCAGACTGCTCCTCTTCTTCCTCGTCTCTGCTTCTGTCCTTCTACATTGCGCTTCAAGTAAAGCGCCAAAGGTATGTATACTTGATATGATACTCCATGATTAGTAGTTACAATTTGTTGACCTCTTCTTAGTTGTTACTGTCTGTTAATAATGAGAAATATATTGATAAAGTTCTTGTGATAAAAGACCATCGAATTAGATTTCATAGAATTGTTGGGTGTAATTGAGCATTTCCAAAACCAAATGAATTTTGAGTCCAGTTTTTCCATGAATTTAAGAGTTTACCGACAATTAGATTGCTTTTTTCCTACGTCCTATTTTTCTTTTCCACAGAAATTGTAGACATTTTGGTATCCAACCTTTAGTTTATTGGGTGTATCTCCTAGCTAGGCACATGTTGTATACATGGGAAGTACGTGAGTAGCAGCAACGAAGTTGAAGGAGAAAATTATGAGGAAGCAAACCACTTGAAGTTATTGTCATCCGTTATTCCATGGGAAGAAAGTCGCTTGTAATTGTTTCGTTAACTTTAGAAAGGAATCACTTAATCTATGATTTTATTGTACAGTGAGGGTAGTGCGCAGGAAGATGCTTTCTTTGGTTTTTGTGGCAACTTCAGAGGCATCAAACCGTTGGATGCATGAAGCCCAAACTTCTTTTTTTTCTTCCTTTTGATTCTTACTTCCACTTTAGGTTAAATAACTCTTTGTGAATGTCTTGTGAGGCACACATGCCTTCATGTTGACTCATCATCCTTCAACTTGAAGGTCTTGAAGTACAATGGCTCATCACTAACAGAATTCATGCAGTGGTGGTAAAATGAAAAAGTGGGAAGTCGGCCTCAAAGGAGTTCGACTTTTTTTGTCTCTTCTCAATGCAGTAATCTCATATGCCGTTGGTCTTGGATCGGCCACAATAAATTAAGTAAAAAAAATACATTCTTTTATTATCTTGTTGCAACATTTCCAACTCGTTACCAATACAAGATTATTGCAGTGAGCATTTGATGTCAACAATTAATGTAAAGGTTTTGGAATACATTTTACAAGCACAGAATGTTCCTCTTATGAAACACACTCCTATTCATTTTATTCTCTTAGCTATCTGTTGCCTAATGGGTCAATATCTGTGAAAACAACAACAGTAACAACCTGATTTGAGATCCCAACTAAACTAAACCTGATTATTTGAGTCTCAACCAGTCTAGGTCCTATTTGTGTGTGTCTGTGCAACACAATGGTTCAAGCCGGTTGAAGATCGTGGCATAATGTCAAGTAAGTCTTTCATATATACGGGGAAGAAAAGGAAGAAGAGGGATGCTTTGTCGGAATAATATATCTGCCCACTGTCTTAATCCTCCTGAAAATAAAACGAGCAAAAAAATAAAGAAATAAAGTAAAGAAAAAGAAAAGATCCCTAGGACTAAAGCATCGATAAGTCAAATTTTCTAACTTGGACACAGCAAAGTTCTATTCCATACATCTCACACAAATTCGTTTTGGCCTTTTCCCAGATGATCACAGCTACAAATAAGGCCGCCAGAGGAGGAAGAACACCATTAATGTCGACATCGCCCATGGAAGAAACCAGGCTGCTCCTCTTCTTCCTGGTCTCTGCTTCTGTCCTTCTCAATGGGGCTTCAGGTAAAGTGCCAAAGGTAGGTATACTTGATATGATACTCCATGATTAGTAGTTAAAATTTATTGACCTCTTCTTTGTTGTTACAATCTGTTAATGACAAGAATTATATTGATAAAGTTCTTGTGATAAAAGACCATCGAATTAGATTGCATAGAATTGTTGGGCGTAATTGAGCATTTCCAAAACCAAAGGAATTTTGAGTCCAGTTTTTCCATGAATTTAAGAGTTTACCGAGAATTAGATTGCTTGCCTCCATCCGAGCACTCCTCCATCATGTTGCTGTCTCTCTTGGCCATCTGAGGGCTGCAGCAACCACACTCCATCCATCAGGTGTAGCAGGCAGCCCCAGTGCCATCCCCTTCCATTGCCAGGACATTGTATATATACGTTAATAGATATGTGTATGTATGTATATAGCACATATATGCAGACATATGGATGTAGACGTTCATACTATATATATCTGCATATTAATATTATTTTATACATATATTTATATATGCACATACATATATATATGTATACATGTGCATATAATATACAAATATGTACTTATAATGTATGTACATACAACATATATATATATATATATATATATATATATATACATATATATGTATTTTTATATATATATACATATATATGTATTTTATATATATATGTACATCTAACATATATAAATACATATATATGTATTTACGTAATACATACATATGTACATTATGTGTGAATATATAGATATGTATTACATACATATATTAATATCTATATATAAATATGTACAAAGTCTACTACCATATATATGTTATGTATGCATTGTACGTATTATATATATTATATTATACATGTGTACACGCATATTACACAACACTATATGTACATATATATATATATATATGTGTGTGTGTGTGTGTGTGTGTGTGTGTGCATAATATATACATTTGTACGTGTGTGCATTGACATATATGTATATATATTATACGTATGTATAATTATTTATATACAGATATATAGCATATATGTATGTATATTATACGTATGTATAATTATTTATATACAGATATATAGCATATATGTATTTATATGTATATATATTATACGCATATATAATTATTTATATACAGATATATAGCATATATGTATGTATATTATATATATGTACAATGTACAAACTTTATAAATATCTATGTGTATGTGCACTATGCAAAGATTATGTTGTTTGTAGGCCTTGCGTCTTAAAGTTCATAGATATCAAATCAAATTTTATCCCTTCTAACTTGAGATCAATGATATGTAGATATATATTACATACATGTATTAATATCTAAATATAATATGTATGATGTATATTACCATATATATGTTATGTATGCATTGTACGTATTATATATATTATATTATACATGTGTGTACGCATATTGCGGAACACTATATGTACATAATATATACATTTGTACGAATATATATTAGCATATATGTATATATATTATACGTATGTATAAATATTTATATACAGATATATAGCATATATGTATATATATTATATATATGTATAATGTACAAACTTTATAAATATATATGTGTATGTGCACCATGCAAAGATTATGTTGTTTGTAGGGCTTGCATCTTAAAGTTCATAGATCTCAGATCAAATCTCAACCCTTCCAACATGAGATCAATGCATTTAAAAGATAGTGGTGATCATAAGGTGGTGTTTGGCGGCACTTCAAACTTGAATTAGAATGAAAACTCTAGTTCTAGTTTCATTTTTAATTTGATATTCTAGAGTTTTGAGTCTAATTTTGCAAATGATGTTTTTGACAAAATCACAATTTAAAGTTTAAAATTGATGAAATAAAACCATGTTGACATGTGCTCAAAGAAAAACGAATAACTTATAAATTTAAGGAATCATAATTCCACCCCTCAGAATAGAATCACGATTCCTAAATTTTGATTCAAGAATGAAACTATAATCTAAAAACATAAAAACTTTGTTTGAGGATTCAATTCCCATTTCCTCGAAAAAAGAAAATTTTATTTACATAATTATGCAATTCCGGCCTTGTCAAACAACCCATAAACGATTGTTTTCAAATCTGCTATTTTTCAAAACAGTAGATTTAAGCTAAATCCTTTGTTAAACCAGATACAATCGAGAGAGATCCAAAAACTGACCGCCATCTAGACACTCTCTAATAACATGGCCCCTCCTGATTGGAAGGGTCATTTCCCATATCCCATCCTTGTTATGAGATAAACAACTCATAAGTTTGATCTATATCAAATGCAAACAAAGAACCTTTCTATGGTTTTACCACACTGGACCCACTAAAAAAATATTTTGAGTCCACTGGACCACAACAGATGGAAATTAACGTGAGAGTGCAAGAAGCAAAATCCAACAATAACCCCAAAAAAAAAAATCGTTCTTCCACCAGAAAAATAAACATTATAGGCTAAGTGCACTCATGCAGCGGTATATAAGCTAATAGAATATGAATGGTATTATAATGAAGACAAAGTCAATTTTTTTCTTTTTATTTTTTTGTACCTTTGCCCACTTGCTTGTGGTTCAGCTTACCACCTTTAGATGCCTCGTATTTTCTTTTCCTCTTAAAATCCCAATCAAGTTATCAAGAACAAATTGATAGTGGCCCCTTCTTTTTTTCTCCAGACAGTCATTAACTTTTTTAAGAAATTATTTGTTTAAAATTTTTAAGATTGTCTCAACATTAATTATTTTTCTCGCTTTAAAACATCAAAAAAATAAAATGCCAATAATTTAAAAAATATGTCATAGTGTTATCGGAGAGATTATGGCTGTGGTGAGAATATAATGTATGTGATGGGTATTATATGAGAATGTAAATCAAATTGTTGAAAGATCGGTGAGTCCTTCTGGTCTCTTATTCGTCTAATATGTGGTTCATAGCTAGAATATTTCTTCTTCGTCCAATAAATTTAAATTTGATTCCACAAACTCAAGTAGCTAAATTGTATTTCATATCCATTTGTAATAATCTTATACAAAATTGACCATTTGCAATTCATTATGTCCCCACATATAGAGAAAGCCCTAAGCGGTGTAGCATAGTTGGTTGGATTGATTGGCCAACGAAAGTTCACAGTATGGGTGCCATATTTGAGGACTGCAAAAGATGGATGCATGACACTTTAGTTGACATATGTACAGCTCTCCACTGATGATCAGGTTAGAGGAAAAAAAAGAAGGGACTTCAGCCTTTTCAAGGTATTCATATAAACTAAAGCAAAAAGCATAGTTGTGAAATGAATTTAATCCAAACCATCCATTAATTAAGAAAACACGGTGACAGGAGCATCATTTTCATTACGATAAACCAAGTGTATTTGTATAAACTAAAGCAAAAGAAAAAGTCAGTTGTAATATGAATTTAATCCATAATATCCACCAGTAAAAGAGACAAAATGACGAGAACATGGTTTTTTTTACGATAGACAAAGGGTATTCATAACTAAAGCAAAAAGAAGACAATTATGAAATGAATTTAATCAAAGCATCCAGCAGTAAAAAGATAGTGATAAGAGAATAATTTTATTTACATAGACCAAACATTATTAATTACATATTTTCAGGTTTATTTCCCTTTCAAGAATTATTCTCATTTTCTAGGGAAACTTTCCAAGATACATATATATATTTTACTCATCCAGTGACATATGGATATGCTCATGTGCTGAAATCTATAAAATTTTAAAAAGAATATTGAAATCTGATCTGTGGATCAGATATTCTATAGGTATAATTAAAAAGCAAGCCGCCAACTAGGAACCTTCTATGGCACACCACAAAATATGTACACAAAGGTAACATTTTAACCGAACTTTCTAGTGTGTCCTGAAAGGTCATACATTTTTCAGGGTGAGCCAAATAGTTCAACCTTCTATCTGGGCAGGGCCAAACTGAACCGAAATAAAAAAAATACATTGCACAACTAACAATTTTTTATGTTTCTAATGTAATTTTTTTTTTAAGTTAGTTAGGGTGGGGCCATGGCCTAGGCGGGCCCCCTCCCTCCGCCCCAGGTCTAGACGACAACTGAAGGCTTGAGCTCGGCAAAAGGGAGAAAGTTTCTTTAACTTCATGGAACAAGGCAAGAAAGCCTTGGATCATCCTGCGCACTTGCTTTAGAATTGTATTTAATTTGGTAAACCCACTTATTCCCCATGGGTTTTACATTTTTTAGAGTATGCACCAAATCTCATGTTTCATTCTCTTCTTGTGCCTTAATTTAAGCAGGCATGGCGTCACAACAACATTGATGCTTAACGGCTTGACTAAAGGAGGATGGTTCCAAATCTTTAGAGATGACCACAAGAAGTGCTTTATGAGGTGTAGAGATATAAAGGAAATTATGACTATGTGCACACATGTGACAGAGAGAGAGCGAGAGAGAGAGAGAGAGAGATAGATAAAGAGAGAGAGAGTACTGAATTTAATTTATTAATGTATCCATTTTATCACATGATGATACATAGCATCATAAGTAGGATTCGGTTAATGGGCACCAAGATGGTTTATAGAGTGGGAAACAGTGACACTGGTGATTTGCTTAGGCAGTCAGGATGGGCTCGGCCATGAGGGAGTAGATACGTCCCGTGGACTCATGCTCCAAGACACCGATGCCATCTTCATAGTCGTACATGCACTGGGAGACCCTTGCAATGTTGAGAGCCACGTTCATGAAGGAACGAGAGAAGGTGGTCTGTTGCTGCTGCTGCAGAGCAGAGAGAAGCTCCCTGTTCAGCCTCCTCCATGCATCCCTTGGCAAGTTCCTTATGTGCTGCCGTGCTTGCTCCTCCACTAACCTTGCCTCATTCATATAAATCTGGACCGATCTAGGCAGGTTCCCTCTCCCGAGTACAACCTTTGATCAAGTGTTCAACATATAAAAGGAAATCATCAGCCAATCAAAACAGAAAAACAGAACAAAAACATTGTCAACTCGGAAGCTAATACTAGTTAACCAGCAGAAAATACACTAACAACAGCTGTTGGATGATTTTGACAAGTTGTTATCATCGATGCCAAGTTGATGATGTTGGACTCACACAACAGCTGCTGGATGGCTTGTTCCTCAATGTTTTGGGAGAGGAAGAAGTAGGAAGGGAGAAGAATAGGGCCATGGCTGCCCGGATGTTGCTCAGATATTCCTCTAGCCTTGGTGTCTGTGGGCATGGTGCCACCTTGCTTCAACCAAGTAAGCTCTGCATACACCCATCCACCGCTCTCCTCATGTGTGAAGTGATATCACGGCCATGCCTCCTAAGAACAGCAATAGCTAATCTGGTTGGTTGTGTTGTAGACAGCCGCATAGAGGACCCTCAGTGACTGTGGCAGCTGCTCTGCCGCCTGAAGATCCCACCTGCATATATACAATATACAACACCCTCATTGGCTCCTAACGATGTGAAGCAGAAACTAGAGACAGAGTTGCTCCATTTAATTTACCAACCATAATCATCATTTACCTCTCAACAACTTGCACAAAGGGTTCGAGCTCCTCAACAGACTGATCCTCGCCGAAGATGTCCTCAACGGTGGCGATCAAGTAGGAGACCCTGGCGAGTTGCATCCTGTACTGTGAGAACTGTGGCTGATGCATCTTCCCCACCGCCATGAAGTAGCTCTCCACCAGCCTATCTCTGGTGAAGCAAATGTGATCGCCCAAGCCCAAGTCCCTCCACCACCTGTAAAAACCCAAAACAAAGGACTTATGGTTGATTATTAGTGGACCCAATGATGCAAATCCAGCAACAATGTAACATACATGATATTCATTACAGATATACATATATACATAGAATGACATTAGTCGCTACATTATTATCAACTATTAACCAAGTTATTTAGGCAAAAGTGCAAGAATGAATTGTTACCCGGATAACTCCCTGAGCTCTCTTTGGTGGACTGTCTGCACCATGTTGAAGTCCAGCCTAGTGAACTCATGCAGCACTTGGCTTCTGCGGTCCGTCCTCTCGAATGTCTCAATATACTCTCGGGCCTCGACCCTACAAACCCTTCTGTGGAGCGGAACCTGCAGACCACGCTTTACCTGTCGAGACATCCTCTTGTCCATGCGGGTTGTCCTTGCTCTAAGATGCTCTGAAGAGAAGGCCGTAGCTTCTTCCAACACAGTTTCTCCTTCGCAGGCTAGCTGTGATGCTTCATAGAGGCTCAGCAACCCTCTCACATCCTCACGAAGATTCTCAGAGAACCGGCCAGACTGTTCCCTAAATCTACTAAAGCACTCTACGAAATGCAAAAAGAAACTTTAATGGTTAGTGTCAATTAACACATTTGTAATAGACAGTCTAGATTAAGAACTAATTATTGAGTCAATATTTTGGAATTAACGCATGTGTATTTATATATATATGTATACCTGCAGAAACATTATAGCCATGTTGCCTCAGAATTCTGAAGCGAAGTGAAGAAGAGTAGAGGTCCTCAAATCCTCTAGTGCTCATGGATATGGCATCAAGCGGTCGCCTGATCTCACTCTCAAAGTGATAGGCTGCACTTAAACGTTCGAGTGAATCGATGAGCTCCAATAGAGCCACTTGCTCAGTTGTAGATGTTATAAGTTGTTGGACTTCTCTTCTCAATTCTTCAACTCTGGTCGTTTGTGTTTCGATCTGCTTTCATTTTCATGTCTTTGAATTAGGATCACATCATAATACCAAAATAAACGAAATAATAGTCAGATCAGAGGTATGGAAAATTACTGATGTTGCGCTGGTAATGGACTGGATGAAGTCATAGTTCCATGTACTTGGCTGGTATCTGGAAGGCCTCCTTTGAGCAGCAGACCTACCGCAGCCCTCAGCCCTTGGCTCACATCTCACAAGGGTGGTGCTCCATGGCTTGAACCCAGCCTTGTTATTAGGAGCAAGCTTGGGGGAAGTAACGAAAGGAGTGGAAAGGGAGGGAAGATGAGCAGCCATTAGAACAGTGTGTATTTGTTGTTGAATGCTGAATGCTTTCACTGCCTCTCGGATGACTTAGCTCAGGATTGGTTTGCAAGTTTATATAGAGCTGCATCCGAGTGTGCATTGCGTGTCTATTATGGTTAGAGAATTTTAATTAGGTTCAATCTCTTAAAATATGGTGTTTGTGTAAGCTATAAATGTTTAATGCTTTTTTCTTTGTATACAAATAGAAAGTATTAAACTATGATACTTGCCCAAGCCATAATTATTTGGTACTTTTATTTTATAGAAAGAATGCATTCTTTCTTCAAGTTTTTCATATGCATTATAATCTGACACTTATTAGCTAAAGTTCGCCACTTAAAACCATTTTTATTAAAGTCCATGTTTATTTTTTACAAGTATTTGAGTAATTGCACCCCTTCACCTTTAAGTGGTGCAACTTGCCGTTTCAACAATATTATGAACATGGTTTAATAGCTTATAAAGAGCAGCATCCAAGTGCATATTGCGTGTCTATAATGGTTAGAGAATTTTAATAAAGTTCAATCTCCTAAAAATATGGTATTTGCGTAAGCTATAAAAGTTTGATGCTTTTTTCTTTGTATATAAATAGAATGCATTAAACTATGACACTTGCCTAAGCCATAATTATTTGGTACTTTAATTTTATTTGCATATAGATAGAATGCATTCTTGCTTCACGTTTTTAATATGCATTATAATCCGACACTTATTAGCTATTGTTCACAACTTAAAACACTTTTTATCAAAGTCCATGTTTATTTTTTACACGTATTTGACTAATTGCACCCCTTCACCTTTAAGTGGTGCAACTTGTCGTTTCAACAAAATTATGAACATGGTTTGCTAGCTTATAGGGACCTGCAATCGAGTGCACATTGTTTCAATGAAAATTTTAATGGGTTGGTGTTGGCAGCCGGCCCAACCAAGCCAGCATGTGTTTTGGCCATTGTTCCGAGAGAAGCATGTAAGGGAAAAGAGGAAAAAGAAAAGAATGATGAAAACATGTGGCAGACCCAACTATGTCACTACTTGTCATAGAAGCTGCCAAAGGAAAAAGAAAGGAAGGACAAAGCTACCCCTTCAACCACAATTAGGGATGTCAATGGATCATAGTCAAATTGAATTTACCTTCAGCCATATCTAAATCCAAATCTGGATTCCTATTTTACAAACTAAATTTGATTTCAATATAATTTTCATATTCATATCTAAATATGAATTTTGAACTGAATTTGACCTATTTTCAAAATGTAAGAACATTAGATATAGGATATTTGCTTAATAACAAATCTCATTCAAATCCACATCCAAATCCAACCGGATGTTTATGTATATCCGAAAATCTGATTGGAAGGCGATTATTACTGCTGAATTCAATCCTATTTTTTAATAGGATATGTTTTTCTTTTTCATATCTGATTTCTTCGAAACAGATCGATTAGATTTTCTATCCAAGCAGATATATAGGCATCCCTATGTGCGACTATGGATGCCAGTGGTTTGGATTCAGGGAGGACTTGGGATTCAGATGTAGGCTCTACTTTTTAAAAGTAAATTTGGATCCAAGAAGCATGTGATCCCAAATATAGACATAATCGGGTTGGATCTCCGTAACACAAAGTGGACTCGGGCCTGAATATGGCATAAAACATAAAGGAACACGTATTTGATTAGTAATGGCACAATGCTTTTTTACTAGCTACAGTTCAAAATCAGGTCCATAATCAGATGTGTCCAACCTTGAAAATGGTGGGGGCAATTTTTTTTTTGTAAATTTTAATTATAAAAATATACTGAATTTTTCTTTTTTTTTTTTCACTTTTCGTTCTCAAAGAGCAACCCTCAGTCACGGGGACCAAAGGCTTTGAAAAACAAAATTATAGAGAGAGGTGTACTGGAGGCAGGGGCTAGAAGGGGCTGTATTTCTTCTTGGATTTAAAAAAAATAAAAAGAAGTTATTTTTAAATTTCAAATATTTTAGTTTATCCTGTATAAAATAAAATAAAGTAAATCTATTTCTGGTTCTGTGAAAATTTAGAAACTATAGTTTGGTTCCTACAACAAAAAATTCCTAGCTTCATCTTTGAGATCTTCTGCAACCCTCTACGTAAGGGTTAAAAAGAACTTTATGCCCTTTGTTCTATAGTTTTCACCAATTTTAAAAAAAAAAGAGCTTTGAAGTCTTTCCTTTTAGCCGAACAGAATAGAAACAAAGACGCTACAAGAATTATCACTTAATTGTGTCAAAGAAAACAAGCAGCTCATGTGTAAAAGTCGTCACCTTCTTTCATAATGTGGTCGTGAAAAAACTCATGGCCTTTCGTTACACAGCAGAAAGTTTCCGTTAAATTGTTACCTATGTGTGCATATTTTGTGGTGTGTCATATAAGGTTCCCAGTTGGCAGCTTGCTTTTTAATTATAACTATAGAATATTTGATCCACAAATCAGATTTCAAGAATCTTTTAAAATTTTATAGATTTCAACACTGGAGCATATCCGTATGTCACTGGACGTGTAAAATATTTATATGTATCTTGAAAAGTTTCCCTAGAAATTGAGAATAATTATTAAAAGGGGAATGAACCTGAAAATATGTAATCAATAATGTTTGGTCTATAGTAAATAAAATCATTCTCTTATCATTGTCTTTGTGATGCTGGATGCTTTGGTCAATTTTGTATAGGTTATTACAAACGGACATCAAATGCAATTTAGCTTACTCTACCTTGTGAAATCAAGTTTAAATTTAGCTACTCAGGTTTTGTTGAAAAAGAAGAAATACTCTAGCTATAGGCCACATATTAGACAAATAAGAGACCATAAGGACTCACTGATCACTCAACAATTTGATTTATGTTCTCATTCTGAGACATTCAATAATACCCACCATGTATCTTATATTCTCCTATAGCGATAATTTCCCTTATAACACTATGACATATTTTTTAAATTATTGGTATTTGATTTTTTTAATGCTTTAAAGCAAGAAAAATGATTAATGCTGAGACACCATTAAAAATTTAAAACAAATAATTTCTTAAAAGAAATGGATGACTGTCTTGAAAAAAAAAAGAGGGGCCACTATCGATAGACATTAGGGAGTCAAAATCTGAAATTTTACACACTTATCAAGAAAGCATCCAAAGTGAAGCTTTTCTCTCTTCTTTTTTCTAACTTCTACAAAATGAAATTAAAAAAAGAAAGCCCAGTTGAAAGGAAATAGGTCAAAAGACTAGTAACAAAACCTAACCCTGAGAACGTAGTTGGTCTGGGCCAACTTTGCGTGGTAGTGCCACTTGATCTTGCCCTGTTGCTATTGTTAGAGAGCCTTTAACATCCCATTTGGAGCTCATAGTTCTGTCAAACAGAGTTTGTTGGAATAAAACAGCAAAACTGGATTAGTATGAGTCTGGACATCATCAGCTTTGTCTCTTCATAATAGGGATGGCCAGCCTTAAGTTTGGCAAGGTCGATGGCATTCCCTCGTGGCACGAACAAGTTGTACTTCTAGTCAATGGTCAGATCAAGCAACTTGGATGGGATAAATAAAATTTTGGATTTGGAAAAAAAAAATCATGCTTCCAAATTTTTACATAATACAATGAGAGATCCGACAAATGTGAGAAAGAGGAAGTGTAGGTGATGTAGAAGTTTGTGGATTGGGAATTTTTCCGGATTTATTTAACACCAATCATGGACCATGCAGCCTGCAGAGCACTACCTTCGTCTTCCTTCTCTTTCCATTTTCATAGAGTGAACAACAAGCCGATTTATTTCCATTTTTAAACATTTCTCTCACTTCTTTTTTTTTCTCGATGCCAACCTTGTTCGCAACTCACTTTTCCATTTTCCCCATATTATTATGACTGAAAAAGCAGGTGATATGTGGAAAATATTATCTTGGTAGGCACCATGTTTCCAAATCAAAAGAAAACTAAAGTTAGATATGCATGATAAGCAGCTTTGTTTGTTTGAAAAATTTACTAATGTGGATTTGATTTTCATAGCCCATGTGAAAATTATTGATTGATAACTAGACAGCCGAGAGTCTTTATAACTAGGCTTTTTTCTATTGAATTATTGACTGTTGATTACAATTTAATCAATATTAGTGAATATTTGTGTCGTCGCCTTAAATTCCAAATTCTGGATGTATGAACACAAGTATGGCCCATTACTAGGAAGCCAATCCTGGTGATACATCAATCTACCAAAGACACCCATGATAGTGAGTATCATTTGCCAAATAATCTTATTGTAAGGATCTAGGGTGGGACAGAAGGAGGGGGAGCTGGCAGGAGCCATGCCCCTCCCCCCTCATGTTTTGGAAAAAAAAAATGATACTTGCATTCTAAGAAATTTTTAAATTGGCCTATGTAAAAATTTTGAAAAATATTGTTTGGCCCTTGTATAATTTTTGCAAATACTATTCAGCCCTTCCTAAAAAAAATTGCTGGCTTCACCCTCAGATCTCGCGGTCTACTGTTCTTTATTTCATATCCATTTCATCTCAAGTTAATGAAATTATGAGTAACTCATGTCAGAACATCATCACAATCAATAAGAGAAGAAGAACTAATGAGAAACTAGACTGACATAGAATATATATCTCTAGCAAGAAATTCTTGCTTGTGGGTAAGAACTGCCTCCACTGTAGCTTGCATGTGACTGTGTAATTTCATAAGATCATCTTGCTTGAGAAGAGGAGAGAGAGGGTCCCCTTGTCATCGACCTCTATGGCTACAAAAAGTGGTTCCCTCCCTTCTTAAAGGCAACAACAAACAAAGCAGTAGAAACACAAGTCATATTTTTCCTCACCCAATCCTCACAAAATCCCAAATAAGAAAGCCTAAAGTGCAAAAAGACAGTCTCACTTTGTCATAATCTTTTGAAACATCTAATTTGAGAAGAAAAAATTGTTCTATATGCCCTCATCCAAGCTGTTGACCACTTCAAGAGCAAGATGCATGGATGGTGAACAAATCTACTGGGGAGATCAGAAGTACAACTAGTTTATAGATCACATTGCATAATGATATAAGTCAAGACTTTTGTATCCATAATGATATAGAATTAAGAACGAATATCATATGTGTTCCATTACAAGCTTGTTTGTGAGAAGAAATTTCTCACCACCAGAGCCATATTGTTAGCATCCCAAAATTTCTTTTGGTTCACCAGTGAGAATTTGTTTTGTAGACTAGAAAAGGGGTCCACCAGCCATTGGTATGAGGCTTAGTTTTTCTGTGGCATTCTTCATTCTTGGTGCATTTCCTCAACTTAAATGCAATATGGTGGATGGTAAAGATGTTAAAGTGTTTTAGAAATTTAAAATTTTATAAAGCAAAAAAAGATGTAAGAGTCAATCCTTAAAATAAGAAAATTGTTCATTAGGCATTGGAAAAGAAAGTTCGATAATTTTTGTTTGATAAAATGGTCAGAGATATGTTTTAGAAGAAATAATCTTAGCTAATGAATCATTTGATTTGTAATAATCATTTAAAGTAAAAAAATTAAGTCAATTTTTGAAGGAAGAGTTTTGATAAAATTTTATAAAAATGCTTTAATGAAATGATCATTTGTAAAGTAAAGAAAGTTAATAGATATCTTTTGAAACACAAGTTAATCTCAAATTTTAGCCTAATTCTATTCCCATATTATTAAGGCTCGATGATGTTTTGCTTAGGTTTCCTAAAGGAGTGGTTGTGGGTATCCGTGAATCTTATGAATGCATGGTGAATATAAAAGTTAAATGAAAAGAGAAAGAATTCTCTATGCTTGAAAGAAAATTAGATAAGTCATTCATACCACAACATGCATATTAAAAAAAAAAGGTTTTCAAAAAATGAGTTGTATGCCATCCAAGTGTAGTCCCAATGATAAGGATCATGGGTATTGCACCTTAATATTGGCCTTGGTGAAGTCGAATGATTTTGGGCCAAGCAAATGGGAGCTTTTTTTGTTTAATATATAAATAGAGAGAGAGAGAGAGAGAAATTAGAAGAGAGAGTAACAGGGAGAGAAGTCTAAAAGGATGGGAGAAAAGGTGGGTGGGGGAGGAGACAAGAACCAGTCCAGTTGACCTCATAATGGCACCCCTAATCTCAAAATCAACATTGTTCCTCAATACCATTAGGTAGCACCCTCCAAGAATCAAACTGAAGACATGGCTGTAACACGCTGCCTAACCCAACCATTGTTCTACCCATCATTTGTTTAAAAGGGGTGGAGAGAGAGAGAAAGAGAGGGGGGTTTAAAAAAGGAAAAAGAAAAAAGAGGGATTAAAAGAGAGGTAAAAGAAAGAGAGAAAGAAAGATTTTTAAAAAGGGAGAGAGAGAATTGATGGCATAGAGAAAAGGAGAAATTTTAGAGAGAGAGATCTAAAAAGAGAGAGAAATCACAGAGAGAGAGGGAGAAAAATAGTAGAGAGAAATAGTGAAATCCAAGAGAGAAAGATTAAAAAAAGAAAAAAGAGAGATTAAAAGAGAGGTAAAATAAAGAGAGAGAAAGAAAGAGATTTTAAAAAGGGAGAGCGAGAACTGAAGAGAGAGAGAGAGAAAAAGAAATTTTAGAGAGAGAGAGATCTAAAAAGGGAGAGAAATCAGAGAGAGAGAGAAGAGAATAGGAGAGAGAAATAGAGAGATTAAAAGAGAGATTTTGCGTTTTTTAATTCTCTTTCCTGGATGGAAACTATGATTAACGAGTTTGGAAAATAATTTAAATATTATAACAACTTCATTACATTTGTTGTAGGTCAGAGAGAAACTTAAGCTCATAAAGAAAAGGTCTAAGCAAAGTCTCCAAAGCCTTTAATTTCAAGAGTTTGAAATGCTTTTGAAACTATCAAAAAAATCTTTGTATGCATGTGTAAATAGTAAAAAAGACATCCTATATAATCTTGGCAATTACGCCCCTCCCATCATTAGGTAAAAGATGAAGACTACATAATGAGGAAGAATCGTCTACTCTAGAAGAAGTAGATGAAGGAAGCTCCTCCCCTGATCCTCCTGTACTCAAATCCCGTCGAAGGAGCATTTCTGAAGGAAAATCACTCCTTTGGGATTGCTAATATAATGACAAATAAATGGTTTATCAAGAGAAGAAGGATTCAAAGGTGGCTAAAGTAGTGGTCTAAAACTAACAGTAAGGTATGTATTAATCTTGAACCTGACAGATAAAAGGTATCGATCTTGACTCTTACTTCCTCCCTTGATAATGAATGAGCATGTAAGTTTTGTTGGCCACACTGCAATAAAAGTCTTACAATAAAACAGAAGTTTATGGATTTTGATGAACGACAAAGCTATGTGATAGCTTCAATAGGATTTTTGGCGGAGCTTTCTTGATGTGGTTCAGTACCAAAGTGGTATGGTGTGTGTGTGTGTATTAATGACATTAGGGATGGGGTACAAAGCTTCAGACTTACGATCTCAACTGTTAACTACTAAAATACTCAAGATAATATCTAAAAGGTTAGATTGTTAAGAAAAAAATGTTTTGAACATTGCGTTTAATGTATATAATTGTCCACTTGGTTCAACCATCATCTTCTGGTCTCTTTCTCTCTCTCTCTCCCTCTCTCATATTACTTTATGCGAATCTTAACATTATGGGAAAGGTTAAGATATGGCTGTTGGATTCAATATGTATTTTTGCAACCGAGTCCAATATGAACTTTATGCTAAATAAATTTGGATTGCAGATCATATATGTAAATTATTTTTACATAATAAAATCAATGAAATAAAAGATTAACAAGAAATCTGGCAAGTCCGAAAGGGGGAACTCTAGGGAATGTAGAAGGCTTGGCTTGGGGATTTTTCTACCAGATTTATTTAGGAGCGAGTAAATTAATTGAATTTCTTGTTTAACACAACCTATAAAAAATGTGCCGATGAGTATTTTTCTCATGTATTCTAGTATTATAACAGATCACGCCACGATTGATGGGAATTAAAGTTAAAGTGAATGAAGAAAATATAATGAATTGGAGAGAGAAAAGAAGCAGCAATATGAACGTAGCTAGTCTGGAAGAGAAGAAGAATACAGTGTAAGGAATTGACAAAACAGCGTGAAAGGACTGAAGCCAATGAGTAATAACTGACAGAATTGAGGGCAGAATTTCTTGAGCCGTGAAGGGCCGAATTTCTTCCGTAACTTGATTACTTCAGCGCTCTACCACTTGCAAGAGGATAATGTGGAGGTGGCGGTGATCAAACGGACCCACCTGCTCAATTTGAATTTTATGTGCAGTTTTTTGCCTATTTTCTTCGCATCCTTGTGAAAATTGCTTATCATCCTCTGCCCTTCAATCTACCGAGAAACTGGGACTGGGGTTACTGGAGATGGGGGCAGTAATAGATGCTCTTGTGCAAACAGCCATTTCTACTGCAACCAATTTGTTGAAAGAGATGAAAGACTACATCTTGAATGCCAAAGACGATCTGAAGAAGCTCCAAAGGATCCTGAAAATCTTCCAAAAGGCCATTAAAGATGCTGATCAGTCCTTTTTCAGCAAGGAGTGCGACAGACAACTAGAGTTTGAGCTTCATTATGATGCCGAGGACATCATCGAAGGATATCGAAGCAAAATTGAGGCCAGCAAGAGGGATAGGTACGGAACGGTCTTTGACCACAGCACTTCTTCCTATTACAAGATGTTTCTTTTCGTTCCAACTTGGTAACAAAATCAAGAAAATCAATGAAAGGCTTGATAAAATAAAGAAAGATTGGGACATGGTGGATAGGCTCAAAACAACTCCAAAAGGGGTGGTAAGGACCCTGTTCATGGTGAACATGTAAACCGCAAGAGGCAACCCATCACATAGGTGTACAACTGCCCACAGGCAGGGAGAATGATAAAAAGGTGTTAGTAGAAATGCTCTCATCGAATGACTTTTGTAGTAAGACTGAGAAGGATGGTGCTTCTATTATCTCCATTGTTGGAAAGGGAGGGATCGGTAAAACGACTCTAGCAAACATGGTATTTAATGAAATTGAACAACAGTTCGGGGAACGCAGGTGGTGGGTTTGTTTTTGGAAAGGCCAAACCATAAGGATTTGGTGCGGCAGATACTAAGGGAAGTGTGCAAGAGTTCTGGAGAAAACACTGATTGTTCCTTGACTGACTTATGCAACAATTACTGAACGAGCTCTCAAAGTAAAAAATTTTGTTGGTCCTAGATGATGTATGGGAAGTAAAATGGTGGGAGGAAGAGATAGGGGAACATTGATGGTGGGTGCAATGGGGACAAAATTTTGATTACCAGTAGAAAGAAATATGTGTCGGAGGGGATGGGTGCTTTTTATATGCATGAATTACAAGAATTTAATTTCCACCAAAGTTGGTACTTGTTTCTGAAGGAGGTTTTAAGAGAAGGCCAAACAGAAGAAGATTCGTGATGCATAAGATCAAATTTGTTGGAGAGGGAATAGTAAAAATGTGGTGGGTTCCACTTGTGATTAAGATGGTGGGGTCCATGATCCGCACCAAGAAAATGAGTAGGGAGGACTGGAAGTCGTCGTGGATAGTAAGATATGGGAATGGAAGACTCCTGCAGCCTCATCATCGTCCACTGAAATAGGTGGCGATATTCTTTCTGGTCTCATGCTGAGCTACGATGAC
Organism: Nymphaea colorata; assembly: GCF_008831285.2. NCBI lineage: Eukaryota > Viridiplantae > Streptophyta > Magnoliopsida > Nymphaeales > Nymphaeaceae > Nymphaea > Nymphaea colorata. Next base: position 21,428,445 of record NC_045143.1, read on the forward strand.
TTGCCATATTATTTGAAGAGTTGTTTTGTGTATTGCTCCATTTATCCAAAGGATTATGAGATTGAGAGGGAGACATTGATCATGCAATGGGTGGCACATGGATTGATTGAGGTGGCATAGATGTTAAAGCCACAACAAACCAATACATTGAAGATTTGATAAGGCGGTGTTTGATGAAGAAATTGATTTGAAGAGCATCAAATTGCATGACATTTTGCATGACCTTGCCTTATATATAGGTGGAAGGGAATATGGCCATGCCTCTACTACTGAGCACACCTGCCATCTGTCATTACTTGGTGTACACGATGCAGAGGCACACAAGTCCATTGAATACCTTTCACTTGTAAAATATCTCGATCTCAGCAATTCTAAATGAGACGGTTGCCCAGTTCAATCTGCAGACTCTGTAACTTGCAAACATTGGATTTAAATTATAGTAAAATTGAAGAGTTGCCCAAGAAATGGGTGAACTCTGCAACTTGAGGTTTCTTGGGCTGAAATGGACATGGGAATTGAAATTTATAGCGGAAGGCTTGGGGAAGCTTACCAATTTTCGGACCTTGCATAGATTTGTGGTATGCGATGACGAAGGGGACACAAAGGGATGCGATATTAGGGAACTAAAAGACTTGAACAAACTACAGGGGAATTGTCAATAAGGGTTGGAGGGGACAAGAAAAGCAATTGATTGTGCAAGAAATGCACAATTGCTTAAGGAGAAGTATGGCATAATTAGTTTGGAATTCTACTTTGGAATTACTGGAGGTGTTGCAGAACAGAGTGGTACTTCTGAACAGGGTAATGACGAACAGAGTGGTGCACTGGAGGCATTGGAACCTCCACTTGGGCTGGAGTGCTGGAGATAGGTGATTATAAAGGAAAGATGCCAGTTTGGCATTTGAATACTGAGTATACCAACCTACATTCACTAAAGCTGGAAAGATGCCATTTATGGGAAAAACTAATAAGCATTACCTCATTGAAAGTATCACCCAAATGTACGCCTTCCTTTGAGTCGTTGAAGGTAGAGGAATGCTGCAGCCTAGAGCAATTACCTCATCACATGCCTACTCTCAAGTGGTTGGACGTGGCACTTTGTGACAGCCTAGAGCAATTGCCTGATCACAGGCCTGCTCTCAAGTCGTTGATGGTGTGGGCATCTGATGGCTTAAAGGCTCTTGTTAACATGCCTGCCTTGGAGTCATTGGAGGTGAGTTATTGTGATTGTATAGAGCATTTACATGACATGCCTACTCTGAAGTCATTGATGGTGCGGAGATGTGATAGGCTGAAGACTCTAGCTGACATGCTGCCTTGGAGTCGTTGGTGGTAGAATTTTGTGACAGCCTAGAGTAATTACGTCCTGACATGCCTCCTCTCAAGTCATAGGAAGTGTATGGACCTAATAGCTTGAAGGCTCTTGTTAACGTTCCTTTACTTGAGGAGTTGATGGTGGAAGGTTTGCTCAACTGGGAAGGGTGGCCAGCAGATGGATTAGGGGAAACAACATTGACTTCTATGCCAAGGTTAAGAGAGGAAATTTTATGAATTGTCAAGGGATGCAGACAGAAGGCTTGCTTGATGCTCTATTAGAGCTGGCGCGGCATGATGGTCAAGTGACTACCTCCAAAGTCTGTCATTGTGTTGTTGGCCTAAGTGCAAGATTGGGATGAAAATTCCTTGAGCAACTGCCTAACCTCATTGAGTTAAGGTTGGATCCAGACTCAGCAGTACTACTTCCATCACCATTGCCATCGGTGGTATCAACATTTCTACCCTCCCTCAAGTCTCTGTCTTTGAGTGACACGAATGTTGATGAGGTCAAATTGGCAAGGGTGCCCCAGTGCTTGTGGGGTCTCTCCCAACTGGAGACATTGTACCTCAACAAAGGGGAACTGCATCCCCAAGGGGGTTGGTGCATTAGGTGGGTGGGGTGGGTAAACTACTAGTTTCCGTTTGAATCCCCATTGTGTCAACTGCCTGTGCTGCAAAAGGAAGGCACCGATATGAAAATTGATGCATAATGTGGGCACTTTTTCCAAGGCACCAAAAGCAGACTTGGACTCTATGGGGACTTTATTGTAAAAAATGACTTCTAATACTCATTCTGCTCTCCCAAACAGGGGAAACACAAAACTTTTTGACCATTTTTCTTATTTTGTTTGATGAATTTAGCAAGTTAAAGCTATGGGAAGCCCCGCATGAGCCAAGGGGTACATGTCCACTCTTCATTGCCGAAAATTTCATTACATGTCTTTATGGTTGCGGCCAGTGGTAGAGCCAAAATTTCTGGTTGAGGGGCACTTGAAGTGTAAGATTCAAATCTTAAGGGACACTGATATGTGAAAAACGGAAAATTAATGGAGTTTTTGTATGTAAATAGTTTAATTTTTTTGGGTTGGTGTGGGCAACTGCCCACACTAGCAATAATGTAGCTCTGCCACTGGGTCACAGTAGCTAAGTTTTCACTATGGTCAACACGCTATGCATCCCCATTTTTGGCTGCTGTAAATATCATTTTTTTGTTAATACAAGTCCAGAGCCTAACACCCACCATCTTCCATAGGAAACCTGAGCTGCTAATTAACCTATATCTAGAGATGTCATCATATCCGATTCAAATGTGATCTGCTGACATCCCTACTATTTCCACATAAATTGTCCAACTCAACTCAAAGATCAGAAGACAAAGATGCAGCCCCTGGGAAATGAATTAGCATAGGATTTGCAATTGGAAGGAATGCAACAGGCAAGCTTAGCATCGCAAAGAGGTGCTGATAGACTCTTTCTTAAGCATATCAATGGCCAAAAAGAGCAGCGAATAAGCCAGATGTGGGCTTGTATGAGCAGCTGCCGGCAGGGTCAATATGAGCAGCTGCCCACAGGGTCAACAGCTTTTCAATGAGGAGTGGACTTGGATTGTGGATCTTGCCATAGGAGCTGCCACATAGGTTTGCTTGTCATATGCCATCAGCCATAGGGATGTCAATCGATCAGATTCGAATAAAGTTCACATGTTCATATTTGAATTCAGATCTGAACATGAATGAATAAAGTTCATATCTAAGTCTGAAATCCAATTTTGCAATCTGAATATGATCTGAATCCAACTTTGCATTCACTTCTTAATCTGAATTTTGAACCAAATCTAGCTGACTTTCAATATATAAGAGTATTAGATGTATGATATTTGTTTAAAACTAAATCTGATCTGAATTTGAATCTGATCAAATATTTACATATATATGAATCCAAATACAATAGAATGTCATTTCTTAAATCCAAAGCTTATCTGATTTTTCCATTGGACATTATATATTTTTTCTATAACTGGTTTTTCAGAATGGTTTGGTTCGATATCTGATTCAAATCGAATATATTGACATCCTTACTTAACCAGAAATGCCTATCTCCGCCACTGGAAATGGGAGTCAAAGACGAACCATGATATGCGCATGATACTACTACTTGATTCTAACTGAAGTGGCCACAGGTATTGGCAGATTATCTATGTTTCAAGTCTAGGAAATGATGAGATCATTCAACCTTCTTTGACACACATTTCAGTTCCTTTGTTTCCAAAGTCTAGAGAAGTAGCACCCATAAGAATGGAACTAAGAATGTACTGTCAGCGCACCCCTCAAGCCAAGTAGCTATGCTATGGCATGTCAATTCCAAATAGTTGACTACAATATATTACAAGATAACAGTAATTTAAGTTTGAAGCAATACTTGACGAACAATATACTAGGCAAAGTAGACCACGTAATTGAATAGTTTTGATGCGAGTGATTCCACAAACATCAACACAAGTCATTCATGCATCTCATCCATTCAGCATCATTCATCAAATATCATATCTTGGACGTGTCAATGGATTGAAACTCACAAGATCTCGAGAGGTAGATCGGCCTATTGCCTTCTTTATTGCTTATATGAGATGTATCATTTCTACCAATCTGCAAATTTGTTCATTTGGAAGTTCTACACTGTCATGCCTCATTTCTTTCAGCACCTATTATTTAAATGAGATGAAGAAGCTATTTAATTGGAATGGATACAGCCTTGTCCATATCATTAAATAAAAGTAATGCCATTGTGTTTGTCATTCAAAGAGCAGTGGTGGAGTCAAAAAAATTAGCTGGAGGGACCCTTCTTTAAAAACATTTATATCTTTAGGGGTTATAAAAGAAAAAAAAATAAATTTGCTAATGTAAAACATAAAGAAATTTTAAAGAGCTGGTCTGAGCAGCTTAACCCACAAGTGACTAAGCCACTGCCAAAGAGGGTCAAAACGACAACATAGTGGCCAGGGAAGAGACACATTCAGTCATGTACTTAAGATTTTCACTTTCTTTTCAAGTTGTCGCTCAACAATCTTGTGAAAACTCTGAAAACAAGCAAAAGTTTCTGATTTTTTGTTAAAGCAAAGATCCATGTAAAACGTGAGTAATCATCTACTATCACCAAATAATAGTTGTAGCCTTCCCTAGACGTGCACGGAGCCGGACCCCATAGATCTGCATGAAGCATTTCTAAAGGAGCGGAAGTCTTGAAATCTGCTTTAGGGAAAGGTAATTGATAAACTTGTCTTGGTAATTTTTTCATACTAGTGTCTAAGGGAAGAGAAATATTCAATCATGTACTTCATTTTTGAAACCTCTCTTGATACTTTATCATATTAATATGCAGCCAGAATGCAAAGTTTTATAGGAATAAGCCGACTGCCCACCAATTTGATGGAAAAACCATACGGCAAGGCAATGCTATGACATACCCAAGCTTTTGCTACATGGCCGGAATCGAGCTTGCTTCAAGATGATATATGGTATCTAGATTCTAGGGCAACACATCACATGGCAGCAGATATTGGCAATGCTATCACCAACAAAAATGAATGTAAAGTTGATCTCACACTGTTTGGTAAGCTCACATTGTTTTCCCTTCATATTCAAAAATTTGATCTCAAAGATGCTTTACATGTTAATGTGCACTAAGAAAAATATGTTGTTTATGTTGCCAAACTTACACATGATAATCACCATTTTTTTGACTTTTGTCCTCACAAATTTATGGTTTAGGATCATTAGAAATGAAAAGTTTTAGTCCAAGGCACCAACGAGAAAAATTTATACAAGCAAAGTGCTTCAATGTTTGCGCATAAACAGTTCAAACAAGAAAGCCTTTATGAAAATTTTGCCTGCACTTGTGACCTTCATTTTTTTCAATTTGAGAATTATTAGACTTAAAGTCAAAGCATGTGGTTTTATATTGAATATGAACTTTATAAAGGATATATATGTTATGGCTCCTCACTCTTGCAATACATGCATTTCTCAACATACTGTTTTCTATGAAGAAAACCGTTTGCAGTTTTTAAATGCTATTAATTAATTAAAAAACTAACTGTAATTTAAATAAACCAAATAATCCAAGCTCCATTTCAAATGCAATTCAAGAGACATTCAAAATATATCTTGCCCAAAATGAAACTTGTCTATCTTCATCAACCATAGCTTGGTCAAGAATATATCATGAATCACCTATTTGTACATGAAGCCCCATGTCCCATCAACCAACCAAGAGAAGAAGAAAGGAAAGGAAATCATGAATGGAACTGGAGTTTAGACCCATCTAGTGAAAGACATACAATAATAGAACTAATTAATTTGAACTCACCATATGATTAACCAATCTATGGATGAAACAAGAGCATTAAATGCTTATTTTCCATCCAAATATAGTCTTCCTTTGTGTCTCCTTAGTGAAGCCAATACAAGTTAAGTTGAACTCAGAGTTCATCTTAAAGCAAATGTAATCCTAAAAGCGCTCAAGCTACGGAAGAAGAGTTGGGTCTTTTTATACAAATCAATTGTGGGCTCATCCCAGCCAACAGCTCACATAATAATGTTAGATGTGGATGGATATTTAGATTAATAGGGAGGAACTCTAATGCTCAATGCTTAGTATAAGTCTCGCCACTTTGCAGAAGGTATAATCCATAAGAAGGGACATACTAATATGAAACTTATAGTCCTATTGTTAAACAAACAAAAACCGTTGATCTCAACCATGCCTATCTCGATGGGTAGATCTTTACATGAATTAGGTGTCAATACTTTCTCACAACAATACTAAAGTAAAAGGTGTTCATGATGCAACCAACATGGTTTTAAAGATTAATGGTTCCAATCATGTTTATCGCCTCAATAAAGCATTGTCTAAGTCAAAAAAACGCTAACAAGGCATTCCTGCTCATCACACTTGGGGTTCATGATCACAATTAGATATGTCCATACAATCCTCATGGATGATTTGTGTAGATACATCATAGTCACTAGAAGTAACATGGTTGAGGTAGTAAAAAATCACAGTCACTAAAAGTAACAAACTAATTGTGGCAAGTTCCCTGTAAAATATATAAGATGACAACTTATTGCAAATCAATACTATATATGTATGTATAGTGAATGGGCTCTTATAGGTAGCATAGCAGGTCAGACTGGCAGTATAGCAAAGGGCCGATTGTCAACTCGATTCTCATGAGTGTTATTCACCTGAACTACAAATGGTGAGTGTGTGATGCTTAGTTGATGGGTGTCTTGCTTTGAACTTAATTCACAAAGAAGCCCCAAACGGTGGGGCAGGAGGAAAGAGGGAGGGGCTTCCAGCTACACCCCTACA